>NC_043959.1:46041737-46341737 GCF_902148855.1 Sphaeramia orbicularis
CACAAACGGACTACAGCCTTCACATTGCAAGAACCATGGATGTTTTTAGTCATGTTTTCTTCTGTGTACTTGAGAGATAACACTTAACGGTTTGTTGCCTTCGCTGCATGTCGGTTCAATTGCCTATCGCCTAATCACCCAGTGAGGAACTTTGACTACAGCTCAATGCATGATTCCCTGACCTGAAGAGAAGTAGACTATACAAGAATGACTTAACAGCTGAATATATGCCATGTAGCCGAGCCTTGGCTGTCTAAAAACAATGAACTCCCCCCGTGACAAGGAACTGGCACCCTTATCTCGGAAACACCGACTCATGGCTGCAGCTATGCCCTGTGAGGACAGCCCATTAGCCGGTAACACTTCCAGGACTGATCGCAATGGATTAGGGGGACTTGTTCACTGTTTCATATGTGGGAGCGGAGTAACACCAGGGAAGGAATTAGGGTTACAAGTGACATATCAGAAAGAGAGGGTTCCCTTTTTCCCGTTCCTCCAGAATCAGGAGCCAGCCCCGGGTGCGTGTGAAGTGAGCCCGGATGGACATGCGCTGGTGTGCGCCGTGTGCCACTGCTTTCTGACGGAGCAGTGGAACTCATTCGAGCGGAGCAGGACGCCCATTGAAAAGCGCATGTACTGGTTAAAACGTCCGTATCAATGTGACTCTCGGCGGGTCCCACAGGAATGGAACATGTCTTATGATATGGAGAGGAGAATCAGTGTCGGCAGCCAGAATTACGAAGGGGGCGCAGAGTCTGATTTCTCATCCTTCTCTGAAAACGAAAACATATCAGACCAAGAGATGGATTTAGTCGAACGAGCTGGCAAAGACAAGTGTCTGAGGGCATCTGGCAAATCACCAAGAGACAGCAACAGAAAAAACAATGTCATCAGTGTTAAAAACAGCCCCGATTCGCAGCGGGCGATCCGTTACCCCATGGGTGTTTATGGGGCGCAGGGATCTCCAAAAGCGGAGAGTGTGCTGCCGGGGAGGCGGGGTGCTAAAATTATGAATAATGCCTGTCAATCATCTGAATCTCTGGCAAAATCCCAGGAGAGATTCCCTCAGCGATACCACGACAGTCCACTCTCTGACGCACCTGTGCAAGACAACGGGGTCATTATGCGCAACAGGCGATGGCTGGAGGAGGGGAATGTCAGACATGTGGAGCCTCGTCAGATCCAGCGTTATGCCGACAGCAGCTGTCCTTCATCCAGGCATCCCTCCCTGCTGTTCCGAGGAAGAGGCAAAGATCACTCCAATGCTGCGCTATCAAATGTTGGCACCGCTGCTGTCACCAATAAATGTAACATGGGTGCCCAAAGGAAAAACATCTCTGACAACTCTGATGATGATGATGATAATGATGAGATTAACATTACAAGTGATGATGACAGGGACAGGTATGAAAGCAAAGCAACCCCAACAACTCACCTCAGACCTGCCAAAGATGTGTCATCAAGAAAGTATGCCCAGACACACCAAACTTTGGATTCCTGTCCAGCGGAGTATGTGTGTTATATCTGTGGCACTGGACTTAGACCTGATGCTCATTTTCAAGTAAGTGTTCAGAAGCAGGAGCGAGCCCAAGGTGAGCCGTTCTTTCCCTTCCTGTGGCTTCACTCCCCTCCCCAGGGTGCAGTACCCATCAGTCCAGCAGGTACCACCCTGGTGTGTGGCAGCTGTCACACCTCGCTGATGCAGCAGTGGCGGAGCTTCCAGCTGGCTGATGTGCCTGTCCTGCAGCGCCTCTATGTTGTTCCTCTGAACCAGTCCACCAGCTCTTTCCATCCTCCCCACATTACTCCCCAGGAAGGAAAATCACCAGAGCCTATGGACTGCACACCTGAACCCAAGGCCTCCCATGAAGCCTGTTTCCTCTGTGGTCAGGAATGTGGTGGGGATATGAGAGTGGCATACACACAGGCTGGTGTGAGCAAATCTCGTGGTGCGATGTATTTTCCCTTCATCAGCATGCTCCCTTGTCCGCCTAATGCCCAGGGTGTGAGGAACGGGCGCGTGCACTGCTGCCCCCCATGCCATCTAATCCTGGAGGAGATCTGGGGTGCATATAGACTGACCCTCAGTGAAGATCTTATTACCTCTGTCAGCTCCTTTTTGACCAGGTATCATGCTGCGGTGGCTATAGAGGGACCTGGACCTTCCCACTCCCAGACAGGTGTGACCTCACACTCTGGCAGCTCAGTGTCAGTGTGTTACCTGTGTGGAGCCGAGCTGTGCGCAGGACGAGAGTACCAGCTGCATGTCAATCCACCTGGGCGCTGTGGAGAGAGGGAGCCCTTCTTCCCCTTCCTCACAGTGCACCCTCCTGCCCCATGTGCAAAGCCGGTGGACTCCACAGGCCTGGTGTCGACCTGTGCCCTCTGCTACCATGACCTGCATGCTCAGTGGGCTCAACATGAGAGCAAGGGCCTGGGTGTCTCCACTCATTCTCTCTCCAGTTTACCCAGTGGTACATCCCAGCCGCCCAGCTCCCCTTGGGCCAGGCAGTACAGCTGTGAGGACTTTGTGTGTTTCTTTTGCAGGCAGGAGCAGCGCAGGCAAGGTAGACTGTGTGGTGTTACTGTGGCCAGACTACCCGTGTTTCTATATGCACCCCGCAGCACACGCATGCTCCTGGTGGATGATGGGAAGAAGCTTGTTATTGGCTCGTGTGTGGAATGTAAGGCTATGGTGCAGGTGGGACAGAGCATTCAGCAGGACAAGGATAGGGCTGGACACGGAGCCTCAAGCAGTGAGAGGAAAGAACCAGAACCGAGCACTCCACAGTCTAGACACAAGGTAAGACCAGAGCAAAGTACCGAAATGACATGAAACAGCTGAAAGTACAACTGAAAGGTTTCTCTTCTTTTGTCTAGTTTCACATTTCACTGAATTTAATCATGAGCTTGGTTAAAATAACTGTTTTTTCTCATCTCTGTACTCATGTTGTATTTCCACAGTGCAGTGCAGGCTGTATATGTCCTGGTATAACCTCTGAATTGCACATGACAAAGGAAAAACAAAAACATGGTGCAATGCCTTTTTGTGACTGAGGACTGAATTGTCAGTTTTTGTTCATTTTAAGCCATTGCAATAGTACTGTATAACACAATATTATTATTTATTGACCTTTATTTAACTAGGAAAATGATTAATAATACACAGACATACCCTTGATAAGAAATATGACCCATTTATCACAACTGAAACACATGAATGAACATTTAGTTTTGGCTTTATAAACTACAAAATAACATAAATGATAGCTAATATATATAAATAAATTACGGATGATAACAGAATGTACTAGAAATTAAGCACTTTGAGAAAAAGAGGAAGCAGTGAAGCATCAAAGCTGTGGAAAGTGATGTGGAAGCAGCAATCTTATCTTCATCCAGCTGTTTTACTACCGGTGAATGGAGATGATAAACACAGTTATGCAAAATGACTTTGGATAGCTCATAATAATAGGAATTACCTCAGAGGCCATTATGTCATGACTATGAGAAACTTACCTCCACCTATTTACTATACGGTACAGAACTACTACTTAATTATAAAGATGAGATAAACTCTTGTAAAAATGTTTGCATATGTGGCTGGAGAGTGAAAGCCTTGCTAGGGAGGGAGGGAGGGAGGCAGAGACTTGTACACTTGGAAAGCAATGATGAGATAAATGTGTTAATCAAAAGTCACTTCTATAAACAATAAAAGAAAACCATAAGTATCTGAAAGGCCAAAGCCAGCCTGTTCTTTGCTGCATGTGTGTGTGTGTGTGTGTGTGTGTGTGTGTGTGTGTGTGTGTGTGTGTGTGGGAGCGTTGTTTATTTGAGTGAGTATGACTGAGTATGTCTCACCCGGCGTTGAGCAGTTTGTTTTGATTACAGCGGGCTGAGGACCTTTTTTTGAAGAAAGACAGTTCAGTTAGTTTACACTGCATTTTTATGTAATGACACATCATGGTGTATGTACAGAAAAAGAAATGTTTACCCTTTTGTAAAATAGCATTATAAGTGATATAAAGGCCTGTTTTCCTCAGCTATACAGTTACAGAAAATCTAATGAAGATGTAGTTTAACCAGATTAACATTGCTGTGATTTTTACATTTGGTCAGAAATTGATTTATTTGTCAGTACAGTTGAATCAAAAATGTTGATGAATTTGTGTGAATTTGTGAAATAATTGATCAGTTATAGCTATTAACACCATAATGAAACAATATGTTCTCCTCTAAACAGAGTAGCAAAGGATGTCAGATGCATTTGCCTCATTACGATAGCTGTGTGTTATGCTTTGTTATAGTAAATAGTTCATGACAGAAGGTTGCATGTTAATGTTGAAATAAGTGAGTTTGATGAGTGAGGATGCTTACATAGGTGGTCCAGATGGGCTGGCTCAGGGAACAGCACATCTACACAGATGATTCTGTCATCTGCTGCTTTCTTTTCCCCTTTTTCTTACTTTTTTTGTTTTGTCTATTTCCATCTCTTCCCCCAGCAACACACAGTAAACCCCTTTCCCCTTGTTGATAGTAGTACAACACTTTACCAGATGATCAAGCGGACACAAGCTGAAGCCTCTAGGATGATATGCAGAACCATTTGAGAGCAAATGAGGACTGTGATGTGTTAATGGATACCCAAGGAGCATTAAGACGGTCAGTTGGACCAGTAGAAATCTCTCTAGTGCAAACAGCCAATGCAGTGGCAAAACAGTCATGTTGGATTTTTTCCTTTAATCTCCATTTTTGTATTCCTATTGTTTTTACCACGTGGAGTGTGGATGCAGTATGAAAGATTCAGAGAAATCTTTCTTAAGATAATTCAAAGGGGAGTTCACTGCTGCTTAGAATTTTCTGCAAAATGATCATAAAAGGAAAAAAGCAGTTGTTTCATTGTCCTTGTGGCATTGCAGATGTCATTCACTAGCAGAGGCATTGATGCATGAGAGCTGAGACTGAAGCTGGGGTAAATAACTATAAAATGCTTTCTTCCCACTATGCACCATACACACCAACTTTGACGTTAGTGCCATCACCTTTGATGGAGTGTGCACGCTTGCAAACACAAATACAGACACACTGTTAAATTATGTATAAAGTATGTAAAAAAAAAAAAAAAAACTAAATGTAGCTCTGACAGACAGTGAATCTCCAAGAACATCTGTGAATGCCTTTTCACTCACACCAGCTGTCTGGGACTGATCAGCTAAACCTTGCTCTGCTGTTTATAAAGAGGATGGCGTTAGAGGTATAGAACTGTTTTGGTGTTCAACCTCAGTCTTTGTTATTTGACAGAGAATTTACTCACGCCTCAGTCTCAGATGAGCTTAAAGTAACCATGAGTGAGAAGATACTCCTGATAGAGAGTAAAGTGTAACTATGGTGTAATTATGGAGTGTAACTATTTACTGCACTGACAAGGCAGGGCCATCATGGGATGGGTGGGTTGGATGACAGGGGTGTTGGGGTGGAGTGGGTGTTGGATGGCCATTTTGGCCAGGGAGAGTTGCAAGTGACACAGCCAGTTTTGGGCTGAGTGAGCCTGTGACCTCATGGCTGTTAAAGTGCCAGAGTAAGAGTGTGTGTGTGTTTGGGATGGGGGCGTGGGTGGGGGGTGGGGAGTATGTGGGTAAGGGGAGATATGAGAGGGCTGTGGGGAACAGGTGCTTTGTCCTCCTGTGTCATGCTATATGCCTGAGAGGGTCTGTCATCACTAGGGATTGGGCTGTCAGGAGAGAGTACCCATCTGGTTCTCCTTAGCTCATATGCCTGGTGGAGGGCACTGTGCAAAGATAAACATACACCCACATACAGTATTCTATTCTATTCTATTCTATTCTATTCTATTCTATTCTATTCTATTCTATTCTATTCTATTCTAGAGTTTTTACAGTGTTTGTAAATGCTAGATGGATTTGTAGATTTTAACCCCTGGACATCTATTGGATCACTGGTGACCCTTCTAAGCATGTTCGTAGACCCCCCCCATAAGACCATGTTTCTGTAGTCCAGGTTGTCAGTTAAGATTTAAGGAGTCATGTTTAATTTGGATTCTAATTTATTTATATATTAATTAATAGTGTTCTAAACGGGTCTGTTGTGGTAAGAGGGAGCTAAGCCGAAAGGCAAAGCTTTTGATTTACTGGTTGATCTTCATTCTGACCCTCACCTATGGTCATAAGCTCTGGGTAATAACCGAAAGAAGGAGGTTGTGAGTACCAGCGGCCGAAATTGGTGTCCTCCGCAGGGTGGCCGGGCTCAGCCGTATGTATAGATAGATAGATAGATAGATAGATAGATAGATAGATAGATAGATAGATAGATAGATAGAGGGACTCAGAGTAGAGCTGCTGCTCCTCCATGTCGAGAGGAGCCAGTTGAGGTGGTTCAGGCAGGGGTGTAGAATTGCGTAGGGACGCCAGGGACACGTCCCTACCAATATCCAGCCACTACTGTGTTGTCTCTACCAATACAACCGCTGTCCGTAGTGTTTAGTCAATGATTATGGCACACAAAGGGTTAATAGTCGGTCTCTGCTAGAAGTCCCGCCTCTAACCTAATTATCACACTCCGATTGGCTCTGCGGTTTTGCTATCATATATGTGATTGGCCGTCCCCGCTGTTACTCCAACTATTTGTAAAAGCTACAGTTAACCACTAGTTGGACAGGAAAAAAAAAGTTGGACCGGACAGGAGGCAGTTCCTATCTCCAACCGCTTAGCGTAAGTTGTCAACATGTGTGCATTTGTTCTGCATGGGTCACGTCAGCTAGACGGATTTGAATATCAAAGGTGTCATTTACATTTATAGTTGGACATGTGTCTGTTTGCCTGGATGCGCGTGCCTATATGTGTCCGTGCGTGCAGGGCCAGTTCATGGCATAGGCTGATAACTGATAACATGATAATTTCTCATTAATTGTCTTAAAAAATAAAGAAATGAGAGGAAAAAAAACCCAAACAACAACCCCCCGTGATTTTTGAGGTGAGCTCTCCCAGACCGGTGCTCACTGTGTGTGTGACAGACAGAACAGAGCTGAATGACAGACAGACAAGTGAGGAACTAAACATCCAGGTAAAGGATGGAGAGTTTATCACCATGGAAAGGCCTTCCAAAGCCTTAGCTGCACAGTTTAGAAGCAGAAGAAAGAGGAGGTAGAAAAAATAATCCAATTATAGAGGAATGTAACCTTTTATAATGCTAAAAAACGTTTGTTGTTACTAGCAACAGCTAGCTGAATGGTAATGAAGCAAAGCTGGCTAATAATGAAACGGTAGATGGTTAAGATGTGAGATATCTGCTAAGGTGTGTGGTTTACTGCTGCTGAACTGGATTATATATGTTTCTATCTGGTTTATATATGTTTCTATGTGGTTTATATATGTTTCTGTCTGATTTATTTATATTTCTATATGGATTACTGATAGTTGCCTGTTTTATATATGTTTCTCTGTGGTTTATATATGTTTCTACATGGTTTACTGCTGGTTGGCTGGTTTATAAATGTTTCTATCTGATTTATTTATGTTTCTATATGGTTTACTGCTAGTTGGCTGTTTGATATATGTTTTTATGTGGTTTATATATGTTTCTCTGTGGTTTACTGCGGGCTGCTTTGTGCATCTCCTCTCATGCTTCATGTATCTCCTCTTCATGCCCCCCCCATATGTATGTGTGTGTTTGTGTTTGTGTGCATGTGTGTGTTTTTTAGTGGGGGGCACCAAATTCATATCTTGCCTAGGGTGCCAAAATAGCTAGAACTGACTAACTATGATTGTTTGCTTGTTTGATCAGCTCTACATGACGTGAAATTATGATCACAAATGCAAAAAAACATCAACTTTCAGGAGTGCTGCCTTGGAGCCCTTTTGTGTCCCCACCAATGTCAGAATCAAACCTACACCCTTTGGTTCGGGCATCTAGTGGGGATGCCTCCTGAATGCCTCCCTGGGAAAGTGTTTTGGGCATGTCCAACTGGGAGGAGACCTTGGGGCTGACCCAGGACACGCTGGAGGGATTATATCTCTCGGCTGGCCTGGGAACACCTCGGGACTCCCCCAGAAGAGCTGGTGGAAGTGGCTGGGGAGAGGGCTGTGTGGGCTCCTCTGCTGAGGCAGCTGCCCCCGTGACCCAGACCCGTATAAGCGGAATACGAGTATGAGTTAATTCATTTTTATATACATATATATAAGAAGCATTGTTATTGTATAAACATCTGCACTGTGTAAAATCAGTGACTCAAATTAAATGGAGAAATCTATAATTCAATGCCATTTCAACAATGTTTACTTTTAGTGCAAGTCTGGAGTCCAAGGGGTTAAAGTCAGAATATTTTTTAAACATATTTTGAGATGTATTGAAGACCAAAACTGTAGCAGCAATGGGAGAACACAAGTGTAAGTGATGGGCGGTTCTCATGTTCTCCGTCCTGTTGCCATGTGTTTAATTAGTATGTTGAACATGACCTTTGACAGGTGTGTAAGTATAGACCACCAGCTGACACATGGAGGCTGGTCAGCAGATCTTTCACATAGACTCCAGGGTTATTCTAGTTAACAAAAATTAGCACAAAAGCCCGAACTAGATGAGAAAAATACAGTTGTTTATGATATTACAAACAAAAACGTTGCATGAAACAGAAATAATAACAGTGCAACAATTAAAATAGAATTAGAATAGTAGGAAAATCAGCTTCATCGTGGCTTTTACAATATGGGACCTTTGTATTAGATGTATATTGTATATTGTATATTGTAAATAAGATGTTAGCACAAAAAATTCGAACAAAAAACAAAAATAGCTGAGAAATGTGCAATATGTGTAATGATATAGCATATAAAAACAAAGTTGAATAAAACAGAAATAAAAACTATAACAAACAATGCATCAATTACAATAGAAGAAGAATTGCTTGTAAAATCAGCTGGTTTAAGGTGATAGTGTACAAGAATATATTGACTCTGCACAATATGAGCCTTTTATAAATCATATTGATCGAATGCATTGTTTCATCCAAGCTTTATCAGCATATAGACTAAGGCTCTCCTCAACTGTAACTAAATAAAAAAGCTAACATTAAAGTCGTCAGCTCCTTAAAATGAAGCTAAAACTACTTATGATCACATGAAACAAAACTGGAATAAAAAACTAAATTTGAAAACTATAAATCTAGTACCTTTCTGTGAAGCACATGCCCACTGATTAAGTTTTTGCTCTCAATATCACTTTTGTCACTTTTTGTGTTTTGTCATATATGGGATGATTGATGTAAAAGACTGACTGTGTTCTTACTACATGGTCCATATCCTGACCTATGAAGAGTTATTTGCTGTCACAGGAAAAACATGTCGGCTTCCTTACAGTGTCGCCATGGAAGATTTATAGCATAGTGAAGTTAGGGCAACATTGCACATCAAATCAGGATGTGGAGTTGAAAAGGGAGAGAAAAAAATTATTCTCAGTGAGTTATTGGAGTAAAAACAAGGGAAGAAAAGACGAGTGGGAAGCCCAGAGAAGGTGAGGGGGTTAATGGGATTTAAATTGCAGCCAGAGGAAAACAGAAGAGAACGTCCCATTTTCATCAATTCATCATAGATGGACATATTACAGAATGTTGGCCACATCACTTCCCTTACCCAGAAAGGAGATTGCATTAAACCTGTGTTAATTTAAGGCATGTGAGGTCTTAAAATATGGCGTGAGCTGTCCTATGCTTTGAGTGTATGTTTATGTTGAGCCAAAACCATTCATATTGCGTGTATCCAAAAAGTCTGCAGCTGTGCCTCTTTCCTCTTTCCAGCAGTGGAGTCAGACAGACAGCGTTGCGTTTAACAGGGAATCCTCTGGTATTTGAGGGGCTTAATTTCAAAGCTGCTGGAGGTGGGTTTTGATTTAGCACTTTAAGCTTTAATCGCTCTCTTCCCGCTAGCATCCCTCAGTGCTGCATTCTTGCCCATATCTGAATGGAAAGATTAGATCCTGAAACAGATGAAAATCATGCAGTGTTTTTTTATTCTTTCTTTTTATAATACAAAGGCTAATAGTTTGGATATTTTGCATTGTAAAGTATGCTGTCAGTATTTTAAAGGTATTGGCAGGGTTCCTACGCAAGTATGGAAAGTATGGAAAAGTATGGAATTAGATTTTTTTATGAATTTCCAAGTCTGGAAAAGTATGGAAAATGGAAACAAATGTATGGAAAAATATTCATGTTTCCAAGACTGTTACCACTGTTCTATTTTCTAAAATATAAAATTATGAATATCTACAAAAAATAAATGGATTGATCTGTTTTTTTTAAGATGCTTGCTAGTGCAGGTAAAATGTTTGTGTGAGAGCACATACAGAAGGCTACGCATCCCAGAAGACATGTGGGCAGATTGACAAGTTGAAAGCCCAGCCCTCTGCTCTTATCCTCCTCCAAATCATTTTAAGGCCCGCCGAGGTGTTGTCAAGTTTCACTGCTACTTTGACAGACAGGTGATGTCCACATACTGTTCGTGAGCGAGCTATTCAACATGCCTTGTATGATCTTTGGCAGAACTCATAATGGGTAGATGTAAATTCTCTGATGACTGGCTCATAAATCCCAAATATAAAGACTGGTTGGCTGGTTGGAATTTTTTTTACCAAGACATCTGGAAATTAGGGTCTGGAAAAAGTATGGAATTGTGAAATTTCACATGTGTAGTAACCCTGTATCGGGCTGGAGGTATATTTTATTTTTTTATTCTCACTACATCTAATATACTTAAAGGTCTGTGTTGTGTAGCTACAGTATGCGTGTCTGATGTAAGTTCTTACTAACATCACAGTGCATATTTGTGTGATTATCAGATACAGTATTTTTGTGATAAAAACCTATATCCTGCAAGCAATATTTCAGTGAGTCAGTGAGTCTACTGAACGGCTTTGTTAGATTTCAACATTTAGTCATCCTTGTAGCTTAGCTTTTAGTCATGTTTGCCTCACCATTGGTCTGATACAGCTATTATTCACTATGAAAACACCCCCAGGTTGTGGATATATTAACATTATTCATCTTAGTCGATTGAAATTTGTTAGAAACCTCCAATATGACCAGCATTTAAATGTTTAGTTGTAACACGCTTGCTGTATTTGGCACTCACAGAGGCTGGTTAAATCTGACATGGATAAAATCTGTATTTTCATGTAGTTCACTGCAGGTGTGACCGACGTACAAAGACATACAATCAGGGGAAAATTAATTTGAATGACAGTTCAGGTGGGAAACTCCCTTAGACATTGGAGCTCACAATGTAATTCATTTGTTATCTTTGTTAATATTTGCTCAACTGCTAACCCAGAAGGCATAGGATTTCCCCCTGCTGAATGTTTTAATTGGTTAGCAGCCCAAGTGGGTGAAAATGTGCCAAGTGTAGTAACATGCACTTAAATGGCAAAATTCCCTACAGAGAAGAAAAAGAGGGAGATGACTGAGTAAAGCAGGGTTAAAAGTTTCCCTGCGTTGTATGTTGTTATGGGAGTAAATACTGTCATTGGTGCAATCAATACATTGCACTCTGAAGGTTTCTGCCTTCTGTTTCCTGGAGCCCCTACTGTTGATGTCTTTGGGGAAACGTGGGGGTTGAGAAGGAACTTTGAGTTTTGGGGCCTGACGATGTGAAACTCTTGGCAGTCTAGTTGCAGTTTAGTTTGCGGCAGAAAGATGAAGACCTGTACTGACCTTTTGAGTCGAGCAGAAAGTGGATATTGATGTGTGTCCAACACCTGGGAGCAGGGTTAGCTAAGGCCTTTTATATTGGCTAACTAAAACAATGATTCACTTCTTAATCTTTGTTCTTTATAACTAAGGAAGATTCACTATGTGTGAACTAGCTGAAATGATGCCGCTGCCAACTGAATTATTTTGATTCGTCATTAGCACCACATTATTCTGGTGTCAGATCACTAAGGGAGAGCTCTCCACTTCCTCATCATATTCTAGTGTAGTCTCTCAGATCAGGTAGCAGTAGAAGTGTATTGGATCATTTCATTCATAATGATTAGACCTCCTTGTTGGACTGTGAATATACTCTGCTTTAATTGACATCTATTGTCAGTTATGTTATACCTAATATGATGGGAAAACCTGCAGTGTATGTTTATGAACCTACAGGGCGCATGGTGCAACATCCAAAAATACCTTTTCATCTTTTTTATTGAAGATGGAATCAAAAATACCTGAAAACACCTGTTTGACTGTGCAGTCAGACAGCATGGGGCTTTGGTTGGTATAATGAGAACACTTTAATTTATCATAAATTTAGCCAAAATATATAATGTCATTGGCAAAAACATTTTGAGAAATCTGACAGATAACCTCATTTTCTGATATTATTAGTACTGTGCAAAGACGATTAACCCTTTATTGGGTAAGTGACTATTTTTGGTCATTTCCTCAAATATTAAATATGGGGCCAGTCCCGTGTCTCAGTGAGGTCCAGAAGCATGTTGGGTTTTACAACATTATACAGTGATTCAGAGAGGTTTTATGGACATTTTGAAGCTGTAAACAGTGAATATGAGTGATTTTTTTCAGTTTATGACCTTATAACAGTTGTTTTATTACATGTTTGCTTTTTAGCAAGTGCTGCTCAGATGTTTTAAGGCAAGAGGTGGTAGATGACAATGTCTATGAGATTAAAATTTTGAATTTCAGAGTATTTCAGTGAGTGCCCTATAAAGAGTTAAGACAAAATATCAGGATCATTTATATGCACAATATTCTCCATAGTATCAGGAGATAATTAAAATAGGATTAAAATCATTGAAAGGATTTTATATCAATAATACAACTAGCTAATGCCCTAATACAGTAGAGTCAGCCAGGTGGAAAGGGAAAACAGAGGACAGTATCTTCCAAAATCCCTCTATGGACCTAGATGTGAAGGGTTTTCTAAAGTGTTTTTGTGGGCACCTACAGCATTTGGCACAGAAATGTGTGAGGGCAATGGGCCAGGTTGGGGATACAGTCTAGTAAATTATGTGTGAACTGTTTAGCCATGCTCCGAGTCATGTGAATGGGAGTACAGTCAGTAAGTGTTTGTATGATGTGGCTTGTTGTCAAAGTCCTGAATGGGCTTTGTGCACAGAAGATAAGTGCTGAGTCGCGTCTCATCATTATTTTGAGTTTTTTTATTTTTTCCACAGTTTTCATCTGTTTTCATGTCTCACCTCTTTCTCATCTTTTCCTGAGCTTTGCCAAATGGATATGGTGTGGATTTAATCACTCCTCATTATGCACTTCTCCTGACTATTTCTCCTTTTGCATTTCCTCTTCATCTCTACACCTTGTATTTAGGGACAACCAGGAAAACACAGAGCCACACCAGAAATAGTAAATACTTTTCCACTAGCTAAAGAACTAGCCTGTGGACTAACTGTAAAATATGCATGACTGTTTAACCCGAGTTTTTTTTTTTTAATTGAGATTTTTGCTAGTTTTTGTCAAATATTAAATATCAACCAACCCAATACAACCTTAAACAAAATTCCAAAATTTATGTTGAAACTCACATTACAATAATTGTAGCCTGGAGGAAAAACAAATGGATTTTGCCGTTCAAGAGAATAGTAACTGTTATTTGTAAAATTGTCAGTGTAATAATGTTTGTCAAGGTCAAACTCCCCTGCATAAGACTATAAGAGTATTGAGATGTTGCATTTGTTGAGATTGTTTCTACTACTTCTACTTCTACTTCTGCCTGTTTTTTTTGTTTTTTTGATCACCTGGTTCAGTAAGACGTGTGTGTAGTATGTTTAGCAAGATGCAACCAGATACTAATGTAAGAGAGTAGTGATGCTGTAAAATTTTGAAGTGTTGTCCTGTCCTACAGTCTGGGTTTTACTGTACTAAACCAGGTTTCACTGTGGTAATTACAGAGGACAGCGTGTAACATAACTACAGCTCAGCTTTCTCAACCAACTGTTCTCCAACACACAGTCATGTATAAATGAATACATTCGCAGACTTGCACTTAAAGACACACATAGTTCTTAATCTCTGGTCACCATCCATGTACAGAACAGCTGTAAATGTCTGTGAATGTGTGTTCTTGTGCACATGTGTGTCTGCCAGGTGGTGGGGAGCATTAGCAGGTGTTTGTTCTCATGCTGGCAAATGCAGCTGGATTGTGCCACAGCTGTGTATGCGTGTCTATGTGTGGGTGTGAGTGTGTGGTTCTGCACCTGGACACAGCTGGAGTATGTGGCAGCACAGTGGCTAAAAGTAGACCTACTTCCTCGCCAGACATTTAACATGTAACTTATGTTCTTGGCTGACTGGATATTTTCAGTGCAATTAAGTGATAGTCATTAGTCTTGCCCTGAACATGATTATCTGTTACTTGATTCTTCCTTTCCATTTTCCGTTTGGTTTCACTTTGCTCTTCCATCCTCCTTTTTCTCCTCTAAAGATCTAAAGAAATGTAAAGAGAGAGAGGGAAGACTCCCTGTCACCTCTGTGTCAGGACAACTGGAGAAGTCAGCTGTGGCCAAAATAGACCTCCGTAGTGAACTAAATATACTATACTCCCTGTTGCCCTACAGGCGGCACACAGACAGCCACTGGCTCCGACCAACCACCCGCTAGATGGTTCCACGCTCTTTTTGACAGCCAACCAGAGAAAAGACAGTGATTAGCATTACTGATCTTCTGGGAGCTTATTTTGGCTGAAGACAACATTCCCTCCTTGGATTACACCCACCTCCCATAAGCATCCGTAAGTCCTGGCCCTGACCATTCCTCTCCCCCCAAATGTCGTCCAGCCACCTGGTCTCTCACATACTCAGCTTGTCCTGCCAGCTCTAGGACAGCTGGGAGGGAGAGAGTTTTGGACTGAGCCTCTTATGAAGTTAGAGGCTGTGATACTTTTGGAAGAATGCACTTCACAGACTATACAGTAGCCCCAACTTATTTAGTATTAGGCATTGTGTACTGTGGATATACTACATGTATAAGAATAGTACCATAACATTGGGGTCATACAGAATTTTAACCCTTAAAGACCCAAACATCCAACGGCGTCCAAAGTCTTCTACTGATCTAAACTGTCTAATACCTGTTGATCCACTAATCCTATCAATCCATGTAAATAATTGGCGTAAAATACAGTTTGTATTGAGGTTCCATAGTGAATATAAAAACATTGTCATCTTCTAGATCATTGATTCAACAGTAAAACCCATGGAGTTGGATCAATGACAGTGGATGGACATGCTTTTTTTCTGTCCAGTTTATAATAGAGTTTGTTGAAAAGTCCCTTTGAAAAAAAAAAGTTTCCTCTGTTTCTGATATAATAACCCTCAACTTCAATCTGATCTTTTATGAACATCTACATGATCAGTAAATACAATATAGGAAAACACATGATTTTCACTGAAACAATGCAAAACAGAGAGGATAATATTACAATAAATAGTGATAAATCACTTCAGAAGGGGTAAATCTAGAGGAAAAAAAAAAAAAATTTGGGAACTGCTACAAAAGTAGCACAGGGTCTTTATGGGTTAAAAAACTTTCATTTTCTTTCAAAAGATGTTGGCAAATATCTCTGATTGCACAAAAGTAGGGCTTAAATGTTAGACTTTTATAATTTCAAATAGGTCCCAATGTATATCGAAAAGTAAATTCACTAGTTATTGTATACGGTGGATTGTACTACTAAAACAGTTAAAGTATACACACACACACACGCACACACACACACACACACACACACACACACACACACACACAAATATGTGATATATTACCTTTCTTATTACAGTTCAATCTGCACTTGTCAGTTTGTTTTGACCACACAAGGAGGGCACTTATGACCTGCTGTTACATAGTTTCTTGTTTGGACCTGATTGAGAAGCTGCCTCTATGTACTTGTTATGCTATTGATTAACATTTGACCCCTGGCAGCCTCAGTGCCTTAACCTTAGTAACAGATGTGCTCCTCATGTTGGTTGGTAACTCAGCGTTAAGTAAAGTTAAGTCTGGCAGAAGGACTCAGAACTTTTTTCTAGGAAGTGTAAACCAAAATATAAATATCTTACTGGCTAATCCATTACCACACTGCAAAAAAGAGGTGTCCAAAAACATGATAAAAACACCAAATCTGAGGAAAAAGGTTCTCAAAACAAGTGAAATATCTGTCCATGCAGCAAGATAATATCACTTGACAAGATTTGTTGAATTAAGATGGTTAAATCTAGAAATAAGCATATCTACAGATGTATGAGCACTTAAAATAAGAAATTAACTCTTAAAACAAGATAAATTATCTAACACTTCTCAATCAATTTTTTTTAAAAAATCTTAGTAAGAACTAAATAATTTGCAGTGTCTGGAGTAGCTAGGACTTTGTGAATTGTTTCCATGGGTGAAAGTCTCCCACACTGAAATGACCATGCTATGAGTCAGAAATAAATGGGTACAATTTCTCCATCTGTGTGACAGATAGATACCACAGATACTTCCCCAAGGCCAGTCATTACTTATTTGTTTCTTTTTGCCTGCTTTCCTTTTTAAGTATGCCATTCGCACTGTTGAACTGTTACCAGTATAGACTTCATGTGACTTTCTGCTGCTGCTAATTTTACTTGCAGGTTACTTAAAACATACCTCAATCTGATCCAAGGCTATGAGACTTGTATTATTCTAACATCCAACCTGCCAACTTGGTCAGTGGCATTTCCCACATTGTCAAGTGTTGTGTGCAATGTGAACTGGTGTGCTAGTCACAGTTAATGTGCAGAGTACAGCCTCAAGGCCACAGTGAAGCAGCCAGAGTGGTAAGCCACTAGCCTAGAATGAACCTGTCACAAATGTTCTCCAACACCTAGGGGTAAGCTGTACTGTTGCTAACAGGATACTACAGTAACATATTGTATCAACATTTGGCAGAGTTGAGGAGACTAGAGCCTATGCTAATAAAGAGAGCCTGTATCTTAATAAAGCCTCTGACACATGGTGTTGAATATGAGTCAAAGGTAACTTAACTGTAGAACTGATAAAAGGTACAAGTTCTTAAAATCCTGTTTTTCCCTTCTTGAAGAGAGCCCCAGTATAAATAAAATTCTGAAGTTGTTATTGAAGTCCACAGAGACAGTGGGTTCAAGATGTTTTTATGCTCTTCTTCTTCTCTACAGGGGGCTGTAAAAATAACACTTGGCTCAAGTTAGGTGTCAGGGGTCTTCTTCTCTCTCTACCTCCTTTCTCTTTCTTCTTTTCCCAGCTCTGTCTTCTGTCCATTTCTCTTCTCTCTTATGTTCCCCATCACTTCAGTGCTCCTCTTACTTTCCCCACCTCTCATCCCCCCCTTTCCCCCCTTTCCCCCCTTTCCCCCTATTTTCACCCCCTCCTCCCCACTCCTCTTCATCTCTCCCTGTGGTATTAGTGGGGCCACATGTTGCTGGCCTCTCCTGGTGGTGTGAGCCCCATGGCAGGACCTGGCTCCAGGCTGACGCGTAGCTTGGTGTGTGTGTGTGTGTGTGTGTGTGTGTGTGTGTGTGTGTGTATGAGAGAGAGACTCTAATGTGTGTCTGCATGCCTAAGAATGAGCATGTGTGTATGTGTGTGTATGAGGCCGCTAACACAGTAACCTGATAGTGGTGCGGCTGAGCAGTACAGAGCGAAGCAGTGCTGTGATTTATCCCGCGGGCCCAGCAGATGGCTGCAACAGGAGTTTGTTTAAGTTTGCTTCAGAGCCGGGCAAGCAGCCAGGAGCACAGAGAGGGCTTGCCAGAAAAATGTTCACTGACTCTGGATGCCTAACCACACTACTCCCCTCCTCCTCTCTGCCTCCCCTAACCCCTCACAGCCCCCTCAGTCCAACACACACACAGACACGCACATGCTCTTGCAGACTTTCTGTCGCTACTCTCCTTTTACCCCTCTCTAATTTCTCTCTTTCCTCCCATCTGCTTCACACACATGCTTATATACATATGCACTATCACATGCACACACATTGGTTTGTGCATGCTACTCTGTCCCGCTGGCAACGTCCCTGGTGCAGACATGATCTCACATCTCAGGAGGGGGCATTACAGACTGCGGAGGTGTCCATTCTGGTACGGGCCTTCTGAACACAACCATATGAACAACACTTAGCCTCTCACTCCAGAAAAAGATAAGGAATCTCTAGTTTACATTCTTAATAACACATTCATGGTACTCGGAAATTGCACGTGTATGAATAATAGCTGCAGTTAGAGTTTGCTGTCTGTACATTGTCTTTTCTTTTCTCACTTTAAAGCAAGTTCTTGGTTTTTGTTTGCATAACAAGTCCTCAAGTCCTGTCTTATCACTTTAGGTCATGCCTTACTTTTTAGTATCTCTTTCGTTCACATATTGTTGTTACCAATAATTCAGCAACAAAGGGCAGTGCGTTAGGGAAACGGTTTAGAAGATTACAGATTTGATCAGTCACATTGAAGCCTTTCTGTGTTGAGTTTGCTGTGTAGGTTTCCCCAGCCATTAAAAACAGGCACGCATACGCAGCTAATGAAGATCTGGAGTTGGTCACTGGATGCCTTCGATGGCAGCTCACTGTCCTAATGTGTGCTATATGCTGATGCTGAATGCTGATGTTGATGGTGGGGACTGTGTGTGTATTAGGATGGGTAAAATGCAGACATAGAGTTTCCTCATGGGGATAATAAAGTGACTTAACTTTACTACTTTCATCCAGAGTAGTAGCAATGCTGATATTTATCAGTACTGAGACATCTGAGGTGTCACTTAGTCGTGGCAAGTATGTGCTATCTAGTATCTTCTAAAATATGCTGTGTTTGGAAAGCTGTTGTATGGATGCTGTAAAACTACATACATTATAAGGACTTTATGTTTCTTTTCATACAGCTTGAGCCACTTTATGTGGATGTATTCTGTATATTTCTGATGAAACAGGAAACATATCAAAATTATGTATTCTTTTAAGTTACTTTGTGAAATAACTGAGGCATGTATCTATATCTACATCTATCTATCTGCATGTTTTATTGTATTTGACCTTTTGTGTCTGTATGGGACTAAATCTTGTTTCTGAGCCTGATTATCTCCTATATTACTTGGGCTTTCATCCCCCTGATCTTCTCAGAGAAGTGTTGATAGGTCTATGGGGAAAAAAATCAGAAAGGTCTCCGTCATGAGCTCCAGCCGTCCAGGAACAAAGCCCGCACATAATCTATGGAGCACTTGAGGGCTGGCTATCCTTGTGTGTGTGTATAGATGACTAATTGTTGAGGCTGTCAGGGCTATTGTCCTTTGGCAGTGATCCTTATTTCCTGTAAACTAACATAAGTCATTCTTACTGCCTTTGGTGCTTTCTGAACTGTGCGCTGGGGTAAAAACATGCAGACATGTACAGATAAATGTTTTCTCTTGTGTGTCCTAAATCTGTAGAAGTTTTAGGACAAGAATGTCCTGTTGTTGCTCCCCATGGTATCAGATTTTTACAAAGCAATGATTATCTTACTTGCAATTTAGGATGAATATATTCTGTGTATATGTTGGTGCTCAGACATCAGGAAATTTACTAACCCAGGCTTTTTAACAGAACATGATAATACTATAGAGATGCGGGAAGAAAGAAGTTACAATTTTAAACCCTGGCTGTGATATGTCGAATAATCTTCACATATACTGTTTCTAATGTGATGTTAATTTTTGGACTGCTCATAAACCTCATGGATGGAAAAGAAAATTATGTGGCTCATCATGATGGTACTAGGTAGAGTTCTTTTTATTTTGGTGAGCTATCATAAATTTGTGGAGACAAAACAACTATATTTACCACCTTTGAGCTGGTTTCTACAGCAACAAAAAGCTGCTCAGTTCATTAATCGAGACTGCTTCCACAATCAACACATATTATTCCTGTGATGTAGGGGTGGACCTTTCTGTGCCATATACCCTCTCTGCTGCTGCATGAATGTGCTTTTGAAAATCACTTCAGATGCAGATAAGCTACGCATCAAACATAGAGGACAAAAGAGAACAGACGTGTGAAAAAATAGAGAGAGAATTCTTTATTAGGCTTCATATCTGACTGCCGCTCTGCTCCTTGATACCCTTAGAGAAGAGGAAGTGTGAGGGTCACAGGTCAGGTAGCTTAGCAGCCCACTAATGAATATTTATATGTCAAGGTTACACAGTCAGCTGACACAGATGGTCATCTCTTAGATGTAATAACTGAAGTGTGCTTCCTTTTATTTTAGTCGTATGCTCATATGTGTTAGCATATGGCCGTTATGTACATTTTCATCCACTTTGAACATGTGTACCAACTTCAATTTGTTGACAAAATAACCCATGGTGACTTATTATCAATACTTGTTTTTTCTAACCAACAAACCATAGACTTATTAACTTCATATGAAAATAAAAAATAATTTAAAGCAACAAATTCAGTCAGCGTGTTTGATGTTAAAAACTAACAAGACTTGGCAAAACATATATCCACAGACTAATCAATGCATTACTTTTAATTGAGAAGAGTTTTTAAAGTTTTATGAGTATTGTAGCAGTTAAACTAAGCAGTGGCATTAACTGACAAAAAGGAGGAGAATATGGTTAAGAATAAATAAATAAAGCTGTGTTCCATCAGTCTAATCCAGGAGACAGTCTTCATTGTTTGGGATAGAAGGCAATATACATTTTTAATCCTTTTTGTTAATTTGTTGTTTTTAATTATGCAGTGTTGCATTGGTATAGCTTAATAGTTGATATGCCTTGTTGATTTGTTGTATTATAGCTTATTTACTAGATGTTGTATTTATTTATGAGTCCATTACATTGTACTGTTTTGCAGAAACATTTTTTTTAGCTGAACTAAAATGAACCTTGTATTAACTTTGATCTCCAATTCACTCCAGAATTGAAGCAATGATCAACACAATGATACAAAAAATGTGTTTTGTTATTATTCATGTCATAACTGTCTGTTGTATATATATTAATACTGTGTACATGGTCCAGGCCAGATGGGGCTTTTGTGAGCCGTGTTGTCCACCTGTTGGTTTGCCTGCGGAAAGCGGTAAGCACAGTAATTTATACAAACCAGAGCCTCAGACAGACTGACGCTGGCTGAGGAGTGATCAGACGCTGTTTGACTTCCACTCAATAAGGAACATGTGTCTTCAGTCTTGGACTGATAGTAGGCCTTGGATCGGCTCCCACTCTACACAACTCCACAGGTGTCAAATTTGTTCAGAGTGTGTGTACGCTTGTGATTTTGAGAAAGAGGCAGATAGTGAAAGCTTTTGTGTTGGAGCAAACAAACGTGTGATTGTTTTGAGGAGTGGAGCATCTTGAGTGTTCATATCTGTCAGTATAGATCAAAGCTCTCATTCTTTGTTGTTTTCCTTTGCTTGGGTTTGCAGTCCGTGTGGATATTCAACTGCTTTTATGGAGTGTTGCTGAGCTGGTCAGTGGCTTTAGCCGTACATGCATGGCTGTTGGATCTCTGTGATAGGCTGTTAAAACTGAATGACAGCTCTGCTTTACAAGCTGCTATACATCAACCTGTGGACCTGCTGCAAGTGTGGGAACACAGACACATTTGAGTGCACATGTATGTGTGTGTGAGACTGTCAGCATGCAGTGTGAGTCGGCGTGGAGCTGAAACAGAGGCCTGCTGCTGAATGATAAGGCCTGCTGACCTCCTAACCTCTAACACACTGTGCTGAGGTCGTCTCAAATTACACCTAGCCAAATATTCGCTGTCTGCTAGCATTAAAACAGGAAAGTCTAACCTCTGGAAAAGGAAACCTTTTCTACCCCAGTGATGGATGATGGTGTACCGTCCAACCTTATGTTCAATAAACACACATGACTCATACACTGTGTGGGGTTAGAAATCAGAAGGTAACTTTTATCATATTATCACAATATTGAGCTCAGGAATAACAAGAGCTGCATGCAGTAAAGGTTCTGTTTCATGTCAGGTGGAAAATAGAACCAAAAATGGCAAAAATAGTTTTAAAACCAAGGTCCAATTATATAATTACTGTGTCATGGTGAGTGAATGCATGCAACACAGGGTTATTATCATTTTAAGGATGTTTAGAGAAAGCAAATTTAACACAGTGTGTATCTGTTTAGAAAAGAAATGCCACATTTTCAGTACCAGTGTATCATGAGAGCGTATTTCGTGAAAGTACAGGACACCATGATATTTAGTCATATGATCTATATTTGTCAATCAGCACTGATAAAATAACTTGGAGGTGGTTTGGTATAGTGATCCAGTTAAAGTGGAATGACAGTATTTTCTGTGAAGAGTGTTTAATATGTGTGTGTGTGTGTGTGCATGTGCTTGTGTGTGTGTGTGTGTGTGTGCATGTGCGTGCGTGTGTGTGTGTGTGTGTGTGTGTGAGACTGACATTGGAGATGTAGGTGAGATTTGTGTACAACGGTAGAGCAAAGTTCCTGTGTGTGGTATTACGTGGCTCAACCCTGAGGTAAATATTTGAGAACTGCAGACACCATTAGGAGAGGGTCAGTCTTTGATGGGCGATTTTGTGTGAGGCAGAGGATGACGTCAACTTTCCCTCAGAGTCAGGAATATGGTGTGTGTGTTTGTATGTCTGTGTGTGTGTGTGTGTGTGTGTGTGTGTGTGCGTGTGTGCGTGTGTGCGTGCGTGTGTGCGTGTGTGTGTGGGGGGGCATTTTGCTTTAATGAGCATATAATAAAAGAATAGAAAAAACATTCATAGGCTCATCCGGATTTTTACATGAATTGTCACTTTATTCACTTAGATCTTTTCTCCATTAGTTATGGCTCTGCTAAGTCCATCCTCAGATTTCAGTGGTTGCAATTCATTTCTGTTTTTTTTCTCAGCAGTATTAACAGACAGTGCTAAAGATTATAGCTGCTCAAACCTTGATACTTTTTCATACTCCATGAGCAACTGGCAACCGCTTACAAACATCCTGAACCCTGTTCAGAGTTGCCAAGGCTCTTTCTCCTTTTCACTCTTGATCTCTCCATCTTTCTCTTCTCTTTGTTTCTCCATTCTTCGGTCTCATTCTTAACTCTAAATCTTCTTCCTCCTCATTCTTCACCTCCTCTGTCTCCATTTCAGTGCAGAGTAAGCCAACCTTTTCTGGCACTGCTGCAGTTCTTTATTTTTGCCTCAGGAGAAAATGAATTTATTGGTCCAGTGTTTATTATTATGACTAAATTTAGTTTTTCATTACTTATCTATTAGCATTAGCAGAATAGTTTTATTTGCATCCAGTTGTAAAAGGTAGTCAATGGTGTGAACTGCGCTGCGGGGGAACTGTACAAAGTGTGTGCGTAAGCTAGTGTAAGCGCTTGCATGTGTGTGTGTGTGGGTGTGTGCGTGTTGGTGCACGATCCAAGCACAGATGTTCTCAAAGGCTCCAGCTTTTAGGCAGTGGTTCTCCCTCTCCCCGTTCAGAAAAAAGGGAAGTGTCTAATAAAAGGCGGGTGTATGAGACAGAGTGAGTCATACACACACACACACACACACACACAGAAAGAGGGAGAAAGAGTTGGCCTCCCTTGATTTCCCTGAGCTTGTGAGAGAGTGAGGGAGTGAGAGAGAGAGACAGAGAGAGACAGAGAGTGAGGCAGGAAGCGGGGAGGGAGGCTGTGCCAAGCTGGAGCTGAATTCCTGCCAAGAGTCTACTTGTTTGCTCGTCTGGCTGGAGCCAGAGGCTGACCTTATTAGCTAGGAGGGCAGCCGTCTTATTAAAACACATCTGGCGCTCAGGGAGCCCAAATAGTCCTCATATTGTCTTCCTGCTTGCTCCTGACCTTGCGTTACCTAGCAGGAATGCTGACAAGGGCTTCACGCATCTGTTGAGAGTTTCACCAGGGTCTTTCTCCCCCTTCTCCCCCCTTCTCCCCTCTTCTCCCCTCTCTTCCACCCTTGCTGTCTTTACTGGCGCCTGCACGGTAGCTCAGTGGGACCTGTTTTTCTTCCTCCCCCCTTTTTCCTTTTCCCTCCCACCCTTTCCACACCCGACCCCACAACACTACCTCCACTCTCCGGCATAGCGTCCCCTGTACCCCCCATGGAGAAGGTTTTTTTCTGCCAGGTTGCAGTGTTGATACAATTATTCCTGTGTGCATTTGTTTTATGAGGGGCTGTAACCTGGCCCTGTTTAAATAGCTCTTTGCTGGTTATTTTAAAGTGTGAATGGTGCCGCGTCCTGGGGCTGCTGGCTAGTCTTTATTGTCTGTTTGGAGAGGGTGTTTTTATGGTATGTACAATTCCTTACAAGAGAGGAGGAGTAGTCGGTAGGAACAGAGAAACTTTAACTTTTATTGTATAAGAACCAGATTTTAAAATGGGTGCACTGTGATCACTTGAAGCTTGTGCACTGTACTCACTTTGAAGAAACTGGAAGGATGGACCTGGTGCTAATTTTGGCCCTTCATCCCCTTGCTCTTTTCTCAGCAAAAAAAAACAAAAAAAAAAAAAAACATTTTTTCAATTATGTTGTGTATTCATTGTGAAAGCGCTGTGTTGCTCATTCCTCCAGCAAAGGCCTAGGTGGACTGTCGCTCACTGGTCTGGAAACAATACTATCATTACCAGCCTTAACACCTGTAAGTACCTGTAAGCTGCTGCAGATGGAGGTGAAGTGCCCACAGTAGTTTTTCTCTTGCCGATTTAACTTTCCGCTCTAATGTGAATCACCAGTTGTCTCCTTTTACCATCAACCCAGTTGCTAGAATGAAAAAACTGTTGTCACTGTCATTGAAGGACTTGGTTCTTTTTCAGTAAGTGCTGGTTGGGATGGATTGCAGAAATAGGAGTCATTGCTTACAGACAATGGGTCTCTGCAGGTTTTTAGGTTTAGGAAAGTTAGCTTTGGTTAGAATTAGTAAAATATATTAGTTTTTTTGTTTTGTTTTGTTTTTTTTAATCACTTCACCACAAACTTTTCTTGTAGTAAACCAAGCCCTGTTATCTTTCTCTAACCTAGGGCATCACAATAAGGAAATATTAAAGATTTTACTGATGTTATTGATGTAAAAGAAGTGAAATATGTTGTTTGTGAATAGTTTGCATTTATGCTCATGACAAAAGTGCTGTGAGCAGATAAAACTGATACCTTTAAATGTTGATGTGAAATGTGTTCTTAGTTCAGAAAGGTTGAGATTATATGTATCTGTGGTTTGCTCTTTCACCTCTGCATCCTCTAGTCCAAGATGACCCCTGTGACCCCAGACCATTAAACTCAGATCAGACCTCCTGAAAGCTCAGAAGGTCAGGTGGAGAGGTCCTCTCCTCTCCTCTCCTCTCCTCTCCTCTCCTCTCCTCTCCTCTCCTCTCCTCTCCTCTCCTCTCCTCTCCTCTCCTCTCCTCTCCTCTCCTCTCCTCTCCTCTCCTCTCCTCTCCTCTCCTCTCCTCTCCTCTCCTCTCCTCTCCTCTCCTCTCCTCTCCTCTCCTCTCCTCTCCTCTCCTCTCCTCTTTCCACACGCAAACAAATATGTGTTCAAAGACAAAATCTCTGCTCATATATATTGTGTTGAACATCTGTTTGCTGATGGAGTCTGGACTCTCTCACTCATTCCCTTCCCTCTCCATCCTCTGGCTATGCTGGACATCTTGCTTTCTTTTTCATCTGTCTGGCGTGAGTGTGCGAAATCTGTGCTTTTCACACAGCATGTGTGTGTTTCTGTTCATTCTCCTCCACCCATCAGCTTTGCGTATGTCTTCACTTTTCTCAGACTGACTCCTCCTTTCCCAGTTTAACACCACAGCTTCTGATGTGTCATTTGCAAAGTTATGTGTGTCCCCTCTAGTGATTCACATCTTATCCTCTTCATGACTTTCTTTTCATTCCACCAGGTGCCACTATGACTCAGTTTTGCTGTGTGGATGTATGTTTTTGTCTGATCTCTGATGCAGAACAGAGCAGTCACCACCAGGGATCTGCGTTTTGTTTATACACATGCACTCTTATACACACACGCACACACACACACATGCACCCACACACACACACACATATATACACACACAGATTGGCCTGGTCTCCAACCTCCATTCACTCAGGATCTGCAAAAGCTCTGTCATCAACCGGATGCTCTGCTCTGATTGGCTGCCAGCACATTTTGTGTTACCAACATCATTGCTGAAAACGGCACTGCAGTGAGGAATTTGCTGTAGCCTGAGGATGACATGCACACACATAAGTGACCATGACCCTGAAAATGAGCAGAGGGGTGGGCGACACACACAGACAAATAGAACAGGACTATACTGTGTCATTATCAAGTGTGGCTGGTATAACAATTACAGCTTTTGCCCAAGTCTGACCACTATCTCTTTCATCTTCCTGTTTAACTCATAGGCACACACACACACACACACACACACGCACACACACACACACACACACACACACACACACACACACACATAACCCAAGGCCACTGGTAAAATCTTTATTTTATACGCTCCCGGGCTGTTAGTGAACTTTATTGGCCCCAAATCTTTTTTATGCTCTCCTTAGCTGCTGTGTTTTTTTGTACATACACATGTTCATGCATGCTGACCGTGAGTAGCCATAACAGTGAACATGACTGAGAGAGAGAGAGAGAGGAAAAAGAGAGAGAGAAAGGGAGAGAGTTGACCGGACGGACCCTGAATCCTCTGGGGAGATTCCTGACATTCCTCTACTTCCCTGCCCACTACAAAGAGACCCATTCCCCAAGGCAAATCACTGCTCAACCTTGATATACACACACAAACCCGCACACACAGGGAAATCTTTACTCTCTTCTCCCTCTCTGATGCAGCCTAAAGATCCAATTAGTACACTAAAATGCTAATTTAAACAAATAGAGTAAAGTCAGCACTCTTCATCGTAGACTGCTGTGTCTAACTGACTGTGTGTGCTGTGTCGGAGTTGATGCTTGTTCTTCTGTGCATGTGTGTTTCTGTGTGTAAAGGGAATATTGTAAAGTGGGGTCTTTTCCTCTCCCCATTGATGGAATAAATAACAGAGCTTCCTCCCTGTGCTGCCTCACTCTTCCTGTTCTCCCTCTGGTCGAATGAGGAAAAGACATGCCACTTCCATACCTCTATCACTCACGCATCAATCTGTTTCTTATGTTACACTTTTAACTTTATTTACTGTATGACCAAACATCCAAATAAAGAACATCAGTATAAGAAAATCTGGCCATGACTAAACTAGTGAACTAAAAATACAACAAAATGCAGTAATTATATCTGACTGTGGGTATTTATGGTTTAAATATCATACACTTATTATAAACATATCTTCTTGCAGCCTGTGGTGGTGTCTGTGCTAACTGCAAATTGATTGTACCTGTATAGCTTTACAAGACATTTGTATGTGTGTGTGTGTGTGTGTGTGTGTGTGTGTGTGTGTGTGTGTGTGGTGACTCAGTTCTCAGCATGGGAACAGCTGTTCAGAGCAGCGCTGGCCACACACACATGGGTCTGATTAGCACTTGGTGACTCCTTCCCTCCCTCGCTCCTGCCCTCCCTGCTCACCTCCCTCCCTTTTCAGCGGGGGCCGCGGCATGCTGGCGGCACCAATAATTTTAATGCCTAGTCTGAGTCTGCCAGGAGTACAGGCATGCAAGTGCACGCACACACACACACACACACACACACACACACACACACACACACACACACACACACACACTCTCACACACACACAGCACACAGACAAACGCTCACATACGCAGCCACTGAGTCTTGCCAAGAGAGGGAGCACAAAGCTCTCATGCCTTGATCTGCTCTTTTTCCTTTTTCCTCCCCCTCCCCTTTCTCCCTCTTTTTCTCTTGCTCTCTCTGTTTACCTCTGACCTTCTCCTCTCCCTCCTCCTCCGCCCTCCCTCTTATCCCTTCCACTACACCACAGATGTTCTACCTTAACAAGTTCAGAGTTGATGTGTGGGGGTCCTCATGTCCTGTACTGCTGTACACTAATCCCCTTGTAAATGTTATATATTACACTTGCATTTTCCCCTGCTTAATCATCTGCATTTTTCTTTCATCTATCTATCTATCTATCTATCTATCTATCTATCTATCTATCTATCTATCTATCTATCTATCTATCTATCTATCTATCTATCTATCTATCTATCTATCTATCTATCTATCTGTCTGTCTGTCTGTCTGTCTGTCTGTCTGTCTGTCTGTCTGTCTGTCTGTCTGTCTGTCTGTCTATCTATCTATCTATCTATCTATCTATCTATCTATCTATCTATCTATCTATCTATCTATCTATCTATCTATCTATCTATCTATCTATCTATCTATCTATCTATCTATCTATCCTACCTACCTACCTACCTACCAATCTATCTACCTGTCTGTTTGTCTTCTCTGTAGGAGCCTACATTTCATTCTGACTCCTCTGATACCACAGTGCTGGAGGAAATGTCTCTCTTAGGCAGATTTCACATGGAGCAGATAAGAGAGAGGAGTGTGTGTGTAGTAACTCACAGAAGGAGATAATAAGTGTGTGAGAATGGGAGAGGAGTGATACGATGAGGAGGGAACGACGGGGAGAAAAGCTGAGGGGTAAAAGGGAAGCAGGAGTTAGGACTGGAGAGTAGGTAGATGATCAGAGGGGGGGGGGTGAATATTCAAAAGCCTGTGATACAAAAGTGTCACATGCCAAAGAGAGCAAATGGGGCAAAGAGAAGAGAAAGCACCTACCATGACTCATCAGTCTGATTCCAGTTTGGCTTATTGGACATTCGTACTGAGAGAGTGTGAGTTGTGTTGAACCAAGAAACGATGTTGACATTAAACTTTAAGTAGGGTCAACTGAATGTCAAGTACAGCGGTTTTATTTCAAGTTTAGGAGATACAGTATAATCAGTGCAAAATGTATTAAAATGAAAAAAACACAATAGGCATCTGGTCTATAAAGTAAATGCTGCTGTGATACACATTTTGGAATTTCTGTGTTTCTGTCTGTGTCCTTCCCAGACTCTGTCTCCGTATACTGTCTCAGTTCTGTGAGACAGACATATATTCACTTAAAGAAGAGAATGGGACCTTGTGACTGACTCCAGAGATCAAAACCACCAGCGTCTGCAGTCGCCATTTGATTTGTTCCAAGTGACTGCAGTCTGTTTCAGTTTCCGGCTGCTGGAGACATCTTGTCTTTCTTCGTGACATGTCATAGAATTTATAAGTCCATTTCGTCTCACATCGTTGAGCGCAAATTGTGTTTGTCCTCTTTTACTTTGTGCCAGTATCATTTGTGGTTCTCAAGACGTGAGCTATTTCAGTTGCAGTACTGAGACATAGGATGGGTGTAATGTTATAAGTGGCCACTAGATGGTGTCATTGCTCCACTTGGGAGGGGTCCGATGTGGGACAAACAGAGGTGGAGATGTCCAATTAACAAAAAAGTGGATACTGCATATACGTTCATATAGGTGTTTATTGAATAATAAGGAAAGATCACAATTGTGTCTGTGTGTGTTTATATTTACATGTCCATTTGTTTGTCAAAAAGAGCATTTTGCGACAGTTTAAGTTATCCTTTATCACTGGGTGGCTTGGAAAGTGTGTATGAATGTATGTGTGGTTTTGGGGAATGGGGATATGAAGCAGCTGTTTAAATGCTTTGTACAGTTATTGTTGTTGTGTGTGTGCATGTGTATGTGTACACACTTGCATGTGTGTGTGGTATATGGTGTCATCACTTGGGCTGTGTTGTGGTAGACTCTCGGCTCCACACACCAGGCAAGTCTGTAATTACTCAAGCCAACGCTCATACACACTGTAAGCTTGTAGAGTCTGTGGCCCTCTCTCTCTCGTTCTCTCTCTCTTAAACTCTTCCTCAGTGTGGTCCCAGCTCTGGTTTGGCTACGAGATCTGTCTCCTGTGTTTTGGAATGTGTCGGTGCTTCTAGCCAATTCACCCTCATGCTTATGCTTCACTGGCAGCGTGCACACACACACACACACGCACACATACACAAGGTATAATAACGTATTTGCTTCTCTGACCAACTTGACCCAACCAACAAGCCCATTACAAATGCCTCTGTTTAGCTGCACACATTTAAACAGTGAGCTAACACATACCAGACAGGTTTTGAAATTGTCCTGTCAGCATTGTGTACTGTTTTGTGTGTGCAAACTTAAACCAGCTGTTAGTCCACTCCAGCCACACCTGGGATAGCAGATGGCTGCCTGCAGCCTCTTCGACCTCTGACCTCCTAACCTTGATATTCATTCAGACAAGACTTGCACACATCCGTTCTGTCACCCTCCCACACCAACATCCAATCTAAGAGATGCATTCTCCTCCTTTTGTATCCTTGATTCTGCAGGTAGACATGTCAGTGCTGGTGTGTCTGTGCTCCTGCTGGTCACATGTGACTGTGACAGTGTTTCTCTGAAGCTTCTGCCAGCTGCCGTCACAGAACAAGAGGCTAAGCCACATCTCTAACCAGTTCGAGAGCCTCCTATCTCTGCTCACACAGACTGGGTTACTGGGTGCACACACATAAACCCTAACAAACACACAAGCTGACTGATTTTGAACAATATACACTACTACAAACTGTGCACACAGTCTGTTCATGTTCATTCCCTTTAACCATTTCTCTCTCTCTCTCTTACACACACACACACACACACATACACACACACACACACACACACACACACACACACACACACACACACAGATTCCCCCTCCCAGCATGGCTAAACTAGATTAGTGTGTATAAAGGCTCATAATCCCTGCTGCCTCCCTAGCAGGCAGAGAGGAGCCTGTCCTCCAAATTAGGTTGGCCTCTCTGGGTGATGAGTGGCTGCCAGTGAGGGTCCACTATGTGTTTGTTTGCGTGTGTGTGTGTATGTGTGTGTGTGTGTGTGTATTTTTGCATTTGTCCATATAAGTGAAACACACAACTCCAGCTGCTGCGTCACTGGTCCACACACAGACATTCACATAAAGGCTGGATAAAGGGAGATGGCAGCATCATTTGTCATTGACTATTTGACTCGGTGCTATATTTACATACTGTATTAATATTTATGGTACTGAAAATCCTGATTTACAGTTAAATGAGTAGACCTTGAACTAGACATTATCTGTACTTAACAGCAGGATTTTGCATGTTAAAGGGTGTGGCATGTGTGTCATCCAGTTTAGTCTATTACTTCGGAGGGGTGCATGATTGTTTGTTTTGGTGTTGCTGCAGAAAGACTTGAAGAGTACTTTATTACTGTAAAGCCTTTGCAATGACAACACACGGGATCACACTTTAGACAATGAGGGAGATGTTTTGAAATCTGAGCTCTGGGTAGTTTGCTGTGGTCTTTTCTACTTAGTTTGGATATGACAGGTTGAGATGATTATTAACAAACATTCACTTAAGTCTTTATATATTTGAGACAAAATATTTGACTAAAAATGCATCAAAGTGAAAGCATCTTTTCTTTCAGCAGCCTATTGCGAAGAACAAATACTGATAGGAGGTTGCAGATGTCCTTTGACTATGTAGAGCTGTGTGCATTTTTTATACTTGGATGGACTCATCCATCTGTCATTTTATTTTTGCTTAGGGTTTAGAGTTTACAGCAACACCTTCCTCTCTGGTTGTCATCCCTCTTACATTTATGGGTGTATTGGTTGTTGATGGCTGCGCATTTAGTGTCAACTGGGATTAGTAAGTGCATCTGGATTGCATAATAGTGTATTACAAATGAAGGTTGACTAGATTATTGCTTTCATATTCCTGTTTTATATCGTATATATTTCCTTATTTAGTCCATTTGAACCACTGTCAGCAGCACAAAATGCTCTGCAAAAAGGTGATGCTGATACTAAAGCAGATATGCTTCTTCTAAGTATAAATAACTCAATATTTATTGCTTTTCTTTTGATCACTATAGTTCCTGATCTCCACTGGTGCACATATGGCTTATCCAGGCCTGGTCTTTATAATGTTGTGAATGTTGTCCTTCTGTTACCCTCTGTAGTGCTTATCATCATGATTCAGCAGGCTGACTGTTACTGAGGCTGTATTAGCTATGGGGCAGCACTCTTTGGGGTCTTTAGTGTGCTAATAGTGAAAGGCCCATAGGGAAGCACAGTAATTGGTCTTTATTTATGCTGAGTGAAGGCTATGATTAACTAATATCACCCCTGAGTGTATACACGCACACGTTTACACACATGTGGCGCTTCTGAAGTGCATGTGCAGTCACACAAACACGCACAGATCCCCTTATATAGTGTGTGTGGCAGTGAGATTGAGTGGAGAATTGAGTATTGAGCTAATCCCTGGTGGCAGGCTAGAAGCTCTGTAAAGCCACTGACAGGCAGTAAAAAGGCATATTGTAGTTCACTTACAGTACCACAGTGAATTGCCAGTAGAAGAGGGGGTGTTACCAGCATAACATTTTGATGATTTTGTCAAAATTGCAAGTCGTGGGCCAACAAGTCAGATATGCGTTACGCCTCCAATGCTGTGTTTATATCTATATATGTACCAGTGGAGTGCCATGAAAGTGCCACAGAGACCACAGTGTGTCGGTGGAAAAAAGCAAGAATGAGTGTGGATATGTGTCGTCTCTTTCTCTGCCTGCTGCTAATGAGCCGAGGGCAGCAAGGCCATGCTTTGTCTTTGAAGAGACAGACGGCAAGCGGGGAAAGTGGTGCGTGTTGGTCTGCAGCCTACTAAACTTACACACGTGAAGGCCCTAGACGTCATTCACGTTCCGGCTCTGTTGTTCTGCCTATGTATGCATGGCGTATCCACCTTTCTGTGTGTGTATTTGTGTGTGTGTGCATGCTTATGTATTGTCAAATCCCCACAGTGCCGGTGTTCTCATGTGTTTACTCCTAGCGTAGAAACCGAACACTGGGCTGTAATCAGAGCTGCAGTGAGAGGATCACAACAGTGTTCCCTCATTATGGCTCCAGCAGATCACCTTTACCTCCTGTGTGTGTGATTATGGTTCTCCTCTGGTAGCCGCACACAGCCGTACATGCAGGGGTGGTTCATGTGGGTGCAGGCAAAGGAATATTTGTGAATGTGTATTGTATAATATGTGTGAACCTGAAATAACTTTGTTTTTGGTTTGACTGGCTCTGACAGGTTTGATGACTGACGTATCAAGAGTTTCCAGGCATGCCTATTGCTAAACAAAACATAAAAACCTGGACGTATACCTTATATGTGCACCACATAGCTACACACCTCCATAAAAAGACAGTTACGTAGTTTTTACTGTGAAGTCAGGGCTCTAAAATGTCAGCTGACTGGCTTTTTTTTTTTTTTTACCAATGCAAAAATGATAACACCAGCTCCTAAGCAAGAAAAACAGAGATTAAGCAGAGTGATCTGATAAAGGTTTGCGTATATAAAGCAGTGCTATCATGTAGAATAAACTGTGAGGATACCTTAACTCATTACCCATGTTGCATTGACATTGAGTACTGAAAATGCTGCAGCAGCTGGAAGCAGTGCTCATTTTGCTAAACAAAATTTGAGGTTTAGAGAATATGTAAGCAACTTAACACATCAGAGGCATCTATTTAAGGGGAATAAAAGAAATGAGGAAGAGGGCTCAAGCAGTGAAGCGAGGAAAATGCTGGACAAGCTGGTCTTTTAGCAGAGGCTTGTTTCACAGACAAGCGTATCTGACAATAACTACTTCTTATCCAGCATTTTTTTGTTGTTGTTCTAAATGCCAGATTCTTGAACGGTAATTGCTACAAGTTTTTTTTTTTTTTTACAACCTTTAGTGTGATTATCATTACATCAACAAGTTTGCATGTGGTTGCAAGAGAACAAATCCTTATTTTGTGGATTCACTTTGACATCAAAGTTTAGAATCTGCTCCTTTACCCTTTATCTGGCAAGTGACTGTTTTTGGTAATTTCCACATGCATTACAAGACAGTGACAGCAACAGTTACAGTGAGGCAACAATCTCAGATCCAATGTGGTCTACAGGGTCTGTAAGGTCCACCTCTGCATGAACAGTGAGTGTACCTCCTTCGTTAGGTACCATGAAGTAATGGTGCTAATGTAAGGAATGATGTTCAAAGGGGTAATGTGGATGTTGACAGGTATCTGGATCAGCACTTATACTGGTCTAATGTTCTAAAAGTGATGTTCTAATATTCTAAAATATATGTTCCTTTCACATTACATGTGTTTTTCTTGTATTTTTTATACTTCTTGGATATTTAAATTTTTTTGGGCCACTTATGGGTAAGGAACCAAATATGGTAACTTCATTGACCTTTTAATTTTGCAAAAGTAATATCTTGTTATGTCGTGCAATAACACACTAAGGTTGAAATTTTGAATTTCAGAGTATTTCTATTAGTGCCCTGTAAAGGGTTAAACTTCACACTTGCTCTCAAAAGTCAGTATAGAGTTGTGATTAAAGTGTTTTCTGGTGCTGAAGAAATTAACTTAAGTTAGGTACACATCAGATTGATCTACTCCCGACTAATTCCCATTATTAAATTAGTATAACATGGGCCCTTCTCCCCTTCCCCCCACTCCTCTCATTCTCTTGGTTTTTATACTATTACATTATCTCCGCTTCTCTAACCCTCCCTCCCTGCTTTATGTGGTCCTGTAATGAGACAGTGACAGATTACCCTAAACTTCGCTCTATCCCCCTCCATCTCCCGCCTCTTTCTGTAAGACAGAGGCCCACGGTGAGCTTCAATTTGTAAGTGCTTCGAGGAGATGTGCAAGTTATGTATGAAGCGTGTAAGCTTGTAAGCTCAGGTGACGGGGCTGTGTTATGGTTCATGTGGTACAGATTCAGTTTCTTATCCAGTGTCATCAGACATTTAGTGCCAGTTTGTAAAAGATCTGGCAGATAGACTTTAAACAGAATTAAAATCAGAATGGCTGGATGAGACATTGCAGAGTGTCTGGAAATACATCAACACTGATGCCACTATGTGTATATTTACATGCACATCAGTATTCCACTATTACAACTTTGACTATAATCTGAATTTCATAAAGAATATATTCTTTTTGGATATTCGTTTCTTGAATGGAGCATTTTCCAACCCAGACATGTGGAATATGCTGATGTTATTCTAGTCTCAGGGAAATTCTTTGGACATGTACACGTCACATCTGGTGTCTCATGTGTTTTACTGCAGATTTTAACACATGGCCCTGTTTACAGTCAGCTGCAGTAGAGATAAAGACCTTCCTTAGTAGAAATGGACATTTAACCAGTTTCAACCTTCATGAAAGAGGATTTTTCAGTATGCCCAGTGGTAATATTCTTATAATATATAATATATAATATATAATATATAATTCTTTGTTGTTTGATTTTAATGCAATATTCGAAATAAATAAATAAACAAATAAACAAATATCAGAAAGTCGACCATGTCAAGAAGGTGAAGCTGTTTATTTATTTATTTAAATCTTTATTTTGAACATGTAGACAGTGAAATCAAAACAAAACCTACCAACAAAATATTGGTAATGATGCATACAAGGTTAATAAGTAAACAAAAGAGAAAAGAGAAAAAAAAAAAAAATTAAACATGCTTGAAAAGGAGTAGGAAGAATTAAAAACATATATACTCCTACCCCTATTTACATGCACAAATGCATGTAAAACAAAATAAGAGTGAAATATTCATTTTCATCAGTCTTGAAAACAACATATTTGAAATGTAGTGTATTCCAGACTAAGACCAATAACAATGTTTAACAAATGTTTTATTAGACTATAAACTTATTAGAAACACACTGTAGCATCAGAATCAACCCAGAAGTGAAAATGTGTCAGGGGTTGCTGTCAAATACTGCCAAACTTCAACATTTGAATTCACACAGTATCTGTGCAGTTGAGGAGGAAAATAAACCCCTGAATTAGATTATTTTTCAACAGGACTCAGTCGTAAACTGTTTATTCTGGGTTTGAAGAGCAGTTATTGTCAGAGTTGCTGTGTACAAAAGTGCAAACAGTCAGAGCATTTTTAATACTGACTCAGCAGCATGAAGGCATAACATTATTTACAGTAGATGTCAGATGGCCATAGACTGAGAAAAAAAAAAACAGTTTAAATCTTTGGAAGACAGAAAGATATATTAGATACATATTATTTGCTCAACAGTTCAGACATTTACACCACACCCAACAACCATGTCTGTCTCTATTCATGTGTCCTTCTTTTGTTCTCATTTACTGTTTCCCCGCCTGTCTCCATAAACTGTCAACTGTCTATATTTGGATTGTTTATGTTTGTATGCATAACTGTATGTGTATCAGTGAACATGTGTTGGACTGTGCATTTTAGAAAATCTTCACTAATCCTATTGACAGAGATGCAGCTTTGCCTCAGCTCAGCAGCAGCTGTCTGTTTGCAGCAGAGGGGTCCGGTTCTCTTTAACTGTGAGGGGAATGTGCGGTCATCTGGACTTTTGCTGACCTTTGTCTCTACGTATTTCTCATATGTTGTGTTTTTCATTTTCTCTTTTATTCACGTGTTTTCTCTGTGATGCTTTTATTCAGTTACTTCATTATCTTGTTTCAAAATAATACATATGGCAAGAGTTTGATGTGTTATAAACCACCCCCTCAACCCACCCACCCGCAAAGACACACAGAGAGACACACATGGCCTCGCACACACAGTCTGCCCCCACCCCACCCCCCCTGCCCTCGATCCCTCTGGTTCTGCTCACACAGTGGTCTGCTCCACCCCTGGCTCAGTGCTGTCTCTGTGTCTCAGAGCACACATTCATTATCTAATCTTCCTCTATGTTTAATTTACAGCCTTGGCTGCTGCTGCCATATGCTCCTTTTGTCTCTGCCTGCTAACACACACATACACAAACACACGCTGCTGTGTAGCTTTACCTCAGCATTCAGTGCTAGGTTAAAAAAAAAGCAAAACAAAAACAAATATGCCAAAGAAAGCCTCCCACCTCCCCCACCTCCCCCTTTAGTAACACTTCTCAACTTCCCCATAAGCTTGTGCTGACACAGAGAGGTGTGTGTGTGTGTCTGATTATGTCTGTGTGTATGTGTGTGTTGACTGCTCGGGTGCTCTAAAGAGGCAGACTTACCAGTTTGAGGTGAGAGACCTTTAAAGAGGCACCTTATTGTCCGTCTTCTCTCTCCACCTGATTTTAGAACTCCAGTTGTCTCTTTGTAAATGTTTTCACTCCAGTGTTTGTTTATGAACGGTGGTGTGTCTGTCTTTGTTGATTTCACTGCCTGAATCCTGTACATGATGTAGCGTGTTTACACCTGAGGCACACTTGTTGCTGTCAGTGAATAATCTAAGTTAAAGCTGCACGAACTTGGAAAAACTGTTCACGTATTGCAATATTAAGAAATACATGGGTTTTGCTGCTGGACTTGTACAGCTCTATCTCATAATTACTAATTATTACTTCTAATTGTTGTAAAATGATGCTGTGGCTAGCTCTATTGCCTCACAGCAAGACGGTCCTGGGTTTAATTCTGAGTTTGCATGTTCTGTGGGTACTCTAACTTCTACCACTGTCCAAAGACATACACTTAATAGGTTAACTGGTCAGTCTAAATCACCCATAGATGTAAATGTGAGTGTTTGTTTGTCTGTACATGTCATATACCAGGATACCCATCATGACCCCCACCATGAATAAATGGTTCAGAAAATGGATGAATGGATAGCTATTGCAGAATCTTGTATTCAGCTGAAAATGCATAGATAAATATAGATTTTCTATGTATAATTTCTGTGTGTCCGTGACTTGCGTGGGAATCATGCTTTTGTTTACTTCAATGAGGGTTTGCACAGACAGTGTTATGAACTTCTCTGCTGTGATTTTTCTGAGGAAATTATGTAGTTTAATACACTACTTGACCCACCTATTTTTATTTAGCGTTGTCTTTTCTGTATCCAGAAATTTAGATTGCACATTGTGTGATACAATACGATGTGCACCCTGTAATAGTTATACAAAAGATAATTTACTGAACAGCCCTTCTTTGAATGTTGTGATGTTTGCTGTGTACCTGTGCACAGGGTGAGGCAGAGCAGAGCAGTGCAGACAGTGAGCTCATCTGGAGGGTAGCTAATGTGGTGTCACTGTGAAATATAAATGGGCTGAGAGCAGCCGTGCTGTAGATGAGCACTCCCAGGCCTTTTTACACAGTGCTGTGTGTGAAGAGCCCATCGTTACTCATTTTCATGGGTGTGCAGTTCTGCTATTGACTTAAAGTGCAGAGACGCAACCACCTACTCGGCTGCATTTGGGAAATATAATGAACTACAGCGACAGGACTTAAATATGTTGGAGTGGAGAGGGCAGGAGATGAGAGAGGGTTATACAAGTTAAAAGACAGAGTGGGTTTCCTGTTTGCTTTACTCAGGATGATAGTGAATTGCTGTGTTGTTTGCCGCTCACTTTTTCCCTTTTCCTATGCCCTTGCCGTTTTTCTTCCTCTACCTCTGCAGCCCTCTCTCAATTTCTCAAGCTACTTCCCTCACACTCCTGGCCAGCAACACATGTTTTGAAATGACGTATTCACACAGTGAGACACTTTTCTGCAAAGGGTGTGTGTGTGTGTGTGTGTGTGTGTGTGGGAGAAACACACAGAGAGAGTTTGTGGTTAGTTGGGCTTTCTCTCTGGCTCCAGAGGCCCTGGCCAAGTTAGCGGTGAGGTTTGGCTCAGTTGTCCCAACACTGCACTCACACACTCACACACACACACACACACACACGCACACACACGCACACACACACACACACACACACACACACACACACACACACACACACACACACACACACACACACACACACACAGTATCTTTTTCTCTGTCCCTCTACCTCTCTCTCTCATGCTGACCCATCCACATAAGTGCCCTTTCTATTTTATGCACCCGACACCCCCTCTCCCCACATCCCCTCCACCAACCCCAACACATCGCAGCTCATTTTAATAGTTTGACTGTGTCCCAGGATAAAACCTAAATTGCTCTGCAGTGAGATTCTCATTACATTGCACCTTTACAGTACCTTACTTTCTTTCTCTCACCCTTTTTTTCCCCCTGTCTTCCTCCTTTAACGCACTCGTAACACACACAAACAATAGGAGAATGCTTTCCACTGCTTAACGAGACAAAGAGCCATTGATTTAGCAAGGAGTACAAGGAGTTAGGAGTGATCGATCTTGTAAAGCCCGTGGACATGCTCTCGCAAGGTTCGGAGGAGAAGAATCGGAAAGGGAGGGAGACGGAGAAAATGAGAGAACAGATTGGGAGGCGTAATCAAGAGATACCGTCTCTTGATGTGATCTCGTGGGTTGCACTGGGAAGCTAATAGTGTACTTCTTCAACAGGGCCTTGAAATACATCTCATACCCCCAACAGATCCACATGGGGAAAGGTAGGCAGCGATGGAGAGAGGGGAAAAAAAGGAGGGTAGGGTCAGGGATGGTGAGGGGAGAAAGGGAGATGATGCATGGGTGTGGGGGTGGTGGGAGATTTAAATGGAGGCAGTGCAGTGATGTATGAAGTCTTGTGGAGTTTGTGTGTGTCTGCATGTGGCAGGGCATTTTATGGTTAGGCTGAGTTCTGCCTCTTAGGGTCTGTATGTAAGCCAACTGTGCTCGTGTTTGTGTGTGTCTGTGTTTGTCTGCTGACTCCTGTTAACCACACTGCTATTCGTGAGAAAAAGACAAGCACATTAGATACTCTGGGCCAATAGGAAGCTACAAAGAAGACACAATAGGGAATGTTAATAGCATTTTGAGAAGGTCAAAGATAGCCATAAAATAAAAATAGGCCTGTAATGGGTATAGCTTAACACCGTCCTGCTTTCTGAGCTCGTACTAGAGTGTGATATATACTTTTACCTCATTTGTTTATGGTGTGTTTTTAGTTAGATGCAATATGACTTTGTACACGAGAAGTAGATTTGTGACTCGACATATAAAGGGTTTGACTTCCTGAGTTGGATAGAAGCCTGTGGATGTGAGAGTTTTCCCTATTCTCAAGCCTTCAACATAACACTTTCAATAACTGTATGAATGTGTCTAAGGGCATCACTGCAAAAACACAAATCCACTTTTCCTGAAGTGAAATAAGGCGATAACGCAAACCCAAAACTGGTAAGATGTTTTTCTTCTTTGTTTTCACTCCTTCTTTAAGACTATCCCTCTGTCTCTCTCTCCCTGGCTCTTTGTAGTCATTCTCAGTTCCGCTTGTCATCCAGTGACAGCGAGAGCGCAAGTCATTGGTGAGCGGAGCCTTTAAAGGAGGCCGCTTTTTTACGAGCAGACATAAAAACACATGAAGCCGGCGCCGTTTAAAAAGGCATCACACTCCCCAAGACAGCCTGCAGAGAAACAGAAGAAAGGATGAGTAGGTGTGGTGGAGGTGGGAGGTGGCTGTGGGGGGGCTACAGCTGAGGATGTAACAGTGTACCACACAGAGTCAAATAGAAACAAAGAAGCTCACCTTTACAACTGTCTTTTTCCTCTTTGTTTTATATCTCTACTCTATCTCCTCTCTGTAAATACACACACAGGCATCTGCTAAATGTTTAATGCCTAATGAATGCTTCTTTCTATATGTGGCTACAGTCCTTGTTGATGTAGACTAAATGTTTTCGTATATACACACACTTTCCAACATGTACCAGTCCCATCCTGATGGTCTTTATTTATATCACTGCTGTCAGTTTCCGTAACAAGCAACGAAAGAGGAAATCAGTTGAGACATAGTGATGTGGAGTCTTCTCTGAGTCATCTGCACTCAGTCTTTAACCCCACTGCTTGGTTTCCAAAAAGACAGAGTGAGAACATAGAGACATATGGTACGAGGCCAGATGATTGCAGCAGTGTTGGTGAAATGTGTTATCTCCTTATTGTGGCTTGGCTCTGTGCTCCAGAAGCGGTTCAGAGTTGGTGATTAGCTGTAGCATGATGTTCCTCCATAGAGCAGAAGCTGGCAGGCGCTGAGGCCCATGGAGACAGAGTTCTGCCCAGGCCAGGGCGCTCTGACTGGCCTGGGGTTTGGAAACCAGCCCCCTCTCACCACCGAGAACTTCCATAGCTGGTGGTGCACAGCTGGGCCTAAGGATCACTGGCACCAAAACCGATGCATGTTTATGTGTTTGTAATTATCAGCATCCTGTCTTGAGACCCCCCAAATACCCTGCTGAGAAGACTAAGTATGAGCTAAAATATGGTCTGTTTTTCTGTTAGCCAACATCAGGCTACTCCACAGTACCTTTTATTTTAAGAGGGATTTGACTTGTTAAGACTGACTGATTAAGAGCAAATGTATTAAACTAGTAAGATATTGAATTTTCCATTTAGGAAATTGACTATTTAGAAGTTATTCTTAAGGAGCAGCAGTGGTACTTCTGGACCAACAGGTGCTTCGTGATTTGCTGAAAGACAACAGTGTGGTGTATTTGTTTTTTCAGTGTTTTCATTCTCAGTCTTCTTTTCTTAGTTAGCATATGCTCTTCTCAGCATGTGTTTTGAACTAGAAACACTGTACAGAATGTAATTTCTTTGCTATTTTCTTCAGCTTATTTAAATACAATTAGTATTGTGTGTGTTCAACAATGCATATTGTGACGTAATATGTGCATGTGTGACTTGTCTTTCTTTAACATACACAGAACCAGCAAATCCATTTCTGAACCTGACACAAAAATGCTAATTATTAATGTATTATTTGTATAAACATAAATGAAGCCTTCTGGAGATGATCATATTGTGTTGCATAGTTTTCTCTTACTTGTTATCATCCCAGTTGGCAGTTTGACAGCAATACATTTTTAAGCATTAAACATGCGTGGATGCATACTGTAGCATGTGCACATGCAGATACACACCTGCATCCCTCACAGCTGTTAAAACCACATGCACACAATGTGATAAATCCATCATGGCCTCTGTGGCCCCTTCTGCCAGCTGCTCACGGCACTGCTAGTACGTCTGTCTTGTTGCTAGGATACACACACACTGAGGGAGCAGCTCTCCCCATGTCACACACATTCTGTTTGTGTCCATCTCCGTTGCCAAGGTGCCATTTAGTGTACATACAGAGATACACACCTAACATAGACTGTGAACTTTACAAAGCTCTCCATCTACCACATAATATAAAGTATCACAGTCTATACTTATCAACTCCATCTGAGAGGGTTTTATTTGCAATTTATTATATCATTATTAATTATAATAATATTCTCATAATTTATTATGTAATTTATTACTGTATTGATACATTTCATAGTTTGGTAGTGATTGGTTTCTTTCTCTTGTCTGCAGTTAACCCCCTGGACAAAAGGGGGCATGATAGAGAACACACTGTTAGGGATCAAGTACCATTAGAGGGCACTATATATTTATATTCCTCATTGCTGTAAGAGTGCAGCTCCACATCCCCCTTATCAGTCTGATTTGATACCTCACAGCAGCTCCCTCCTCTTTAACGCTCTGCTGGGTTCTCTCTGTTGTCGTTTTATCTCTCCGCCTTTCTGCCCATCCTCTACCTCTTCTTTTTGTTCCTGCCTCCTTACATTTATTTACCCCTTCCTCCTCCTCTTCCTTACCCGACTCCCTCCTTAACCTCTACCTTTCTACCTATCCTTGCCCTCTCATTTTTTTCACCTCCCTCCCTCTTTGCTTTCTCCCTCCTACCATAACGTCCCACAGCAAACCACATGAGATTCCCCTCCACAGAACCTCCCTTCCCTGCCTCTCCTCAGCTTTTCCTCACTCCATCTCTGGCTCCCTCCCTCACTCCATGCATTCATCACTCTTGCCCCTCAGGGCTTTGTTCTGCCTTAATCAGGAGCTTAAGTGTTGCATTCTCACCCAGACAATGCCTGCCATTCAGTCTGGGCCTGTGTAAATAGGTGTGCCCTGTTCGAGTGCCAGCGGGCATGCCATGCCAGCCTCACTGTGGTAGTGGTGATCAGCCATAGCCCCCAGCTACAGGAGGCACGGCCCTTCACAGACACACATTCACACACACACACACACAAACAAACTAGTAGCAGCAGGAGGTGGAAGAGCAGAACTTGAAGGCTCCCTTTGAAGTGTTGCCACACATAGATATGGATGGGCAGTGTACCACACACAATGCAGGGAGGCATATGCACATGGGCAGAAACATTTCTCTTCAAATGGAGTGCAGAGTGTAGGAATCATTTTCTAATCTGCCATTTTCACAACAGTCCTATGTTTTGTTGTGGTGGTATAATACCAAAATAGTGAGTAGAGGTTTATGAGTATAGTGGCAGCCTGTTTCTTGGCCACCTGGCATACTCTTTCTAGGCGGCGATATAGGCCTCTACCCAGCTGGATGATGCTTGCTGTCAGACTGGTGTGTCACATGCAGGCAGCCAGCTTCCTCCAAACACCCGACCATCTGTCTGCATCAATGATGGCACTCTACCTGCAGACAGCGAGAGAGAAACAGGGAGAGGCTGATGAACATACAGTATGAAGGAAAAATAGAAGCGTGTGCGTACAAACAAATACTGGCAAGTTTAATCACTGTGCACCTTATGCACACACGCCCAGTGGTGATTATCCACCTAGCTTTTATGAGCTGTACCTATCAACTTCTAGCGCTCAAAGAGAGTAACAGCTAGAGGGGGAGGGAAGATAAAAGAGAGGTGGACAGACAGATAAATATACAGTAGACAGACAGCAAATGACACACAGAGAGGAAAAAAAAAGTGAGCCCATACTTGCCCATGCTATCTATTCTCCTCAGATGGCCATTTGGGCTTGTTAATCTATTGCCTGGTAACAGAGACAGCCTATCAACAACAGCCACGCCCCTCTGCACATGCTCATAGAGAGGGTCTGACTTGGATCTTTGAAGGGAAAACACGCACACCACACCAAAATACACGCACCCACTCACACATACACATACAAAACTCCCCACAAATCCTGGCCTGTCATTGCTCTCCATTGTTTGGCTGCGGTTGCTTTCTCCTGGTGTGACTGCCAGCAGATGGCTAGCACTGAGCTGTCAGAGTCGGCCTGGGGCCCACACACAGGCACAGACACACACACATACATACACACTCACACAGAAACACTCACTTATACAAAGAGTGTCTTATTGCACACAGAACATACAATATGCACAGTGTCAACTGAATGGTACTAGTGTTGGTGTCTATAACACTACTCCAAGCCTGCTTTTGCTTCACTTAAGACAGCACACATTGTCTCTTTCAATTTCTCACACATCATACACACACAGGTTCCTGATAGACTGTGGAGCCGTTCAGCTACAGGTGCCCCTCATGACCCCTCTCCCTGTAATGACTGTGTAATCTCATAAAAGGGCCGCCTTACTCCATTAGCATGTGTAAAGGCCATTGTGTGTGTGTGTACATGGGCATAAGTGCTTAGAATCTTGCTGCTGCTGCCATCTTCGGCATCTGTGTGTCATTCTGTGTGTGTGTGTGTGTGTGTGTGTGTATTTTGCAGTGTTTCCATATGTGTAGAAGCAGGTGTCAGGCCTAATGGAGTGTGTCCACGTAGCATCGAAGCAGCTGCTGCAGAGTGGGGTCATCTGGGGTTGTCCAGAGGTGAAAGGTCAGGGTCGGGGTGAGGAGTCGGCAGTAGCTACATGACATTCCCCTACTCTCTAATCATAGCTCTGATGAATGAGCATAAAGTGGCAGCTGGTAGACAGGAGGCCTTGACTGAATGTGTGTGGTGGTGTCAGAAGATTCACGAAGGAGGATGGAGGGAAAAGAAAGGGGGAGGGTGTGATCTATACATCTATACTAATCTCACTTTCACAGTAGAAAGCAGAGCCAGTATTGACTGCACAAGGCTATGATCCTGAAGGAGCTGTACATCAGAGAAGACAAGCACAACACAAGCTTTTGTCAATGTCTCAAACTCCACACATACTGTATGCACGAAAACCTCAACCCACACCCAGAGGTTCAAGTGCATGCATCGTCATCCTCTCTCTCTCTCTCTCTCTCTCTCTCTCTCTCTCTCTCTCTTACTCAGTGACACACACACACAGTTTGTTGTGTCTGCAGAAAGCTAGGACTAATGACAGGCTTTGTGTTGTGTGTGCGCACTCAGCTGCCCCCTGGACACACTTTACCCACCCAGCAGAAAACAGCCCTTTGTGGTTGTCTCTCTCTCTCTCTCTTTCTCTCTCTCTCTCTCTCTCTCTCTTTCCGTATCTATGTATCTCTCTCAGTCTTGTTCTCGCTGTCTCCCCACTTTCTTCTCCCTCTGGAGAGTAGAGTTGTTTTGCTTTGCTCTGCTGTATATATTACCTACTGTATATATTTTCCTGAGGGCTGACAACAGATATATGAGTACAGCAGTGTTTTTGGCTGATGCTAGCCTTTCCCATTTACGAGTAAATGCAGCAATGAAAATTGTATATAAAAATGACATTTTGATACAAATGTGGCCAATATTGCAACGTTTTATTGACATTGTACCTTTGATATAATGTTAAATAAAATGGAATGTCAGAGTTTTACAACTACTGTATACTTTTATTGTGTGAAAATTATAAGAGTAAAATTATAGTGAATATATATCAGTAGTGCATATTAAGTATTTATTACAATATATACTCATCAATTATATGTGTTGCTTGGGTTTATTTTCAGAGGATTGTGTATTATTGGATTTGTTCAGCAGTACAGAACAGTGGCAGTTCTCTTTTTCTGTCTTGTATGAATCTCACTGTAATTGTTTGTGCTTTCTTAAGTATTCATTTATCCCCAGCTCTACTCTCAGCTTGGCAAAAAATGTTTCTGTCTTGGTAATGACAGAACTAGAGGCTGAAACATTCTTGCTCTGCTGGAGCTTGTTGAATAATTTCACTTTTCTGGTCAAAGTAGATAATGTTTTTTTAAGTTCCTGTAGGTGATAAAAGCTGATAGATCTGTTTGCATCTGTCATATTTAGGTGTGTAAAGCATATCTGACGTCACTGGCTTATGTGCTCATATACGCACACGTAACTTTGTGCCATTGATTTCTTCTTTCATCTCTTCTTTTGATTTGTAAAAGCACAATGAGCACATTCTCTGTCCTCTTCATTCTGTTTCTCAGTCCATCCAATTATCCCTCCTCCTGGTTTCATGCCTCTGTCCGTCCTCTCTATTGTTTATCTAAATGCCATCAAAGAGAGCCTGTTGTAGTAGAGATTTCTGCTCATAATGTCACAGTACTGCCCAGAGGACTGGTTTTAATAGTGACCCAAGTGTTTGTCTTTTTACTAAACTGCAGAACTTGCATACAGAACTTGCACGCTCATATCAGCAACACTCAGGAAGCATGTAATGACCACAAACAGAGCCGTCATCATTGTGGGTTCACTGTTGTAACATGCTAAAAGAAACACATAACTAATGATTATTTTTTTTCTGCTCACTTAAACCTCACTGGCACAAGGCAGTTTCACATCTGCCAGTCGATGAAGGGCATGTATTACTTCTTCTGTTACTACTGTTTAATAGAATGATAAATTACAACCTTCTCATAATCATCTTCCTTCACACCGAATATGAAAAAAGCTTGATACTGTGGTGAATATTGCTCGAAAATCTCAAACCAAAAGAGAAGTGGTGCAACTGTGTGATATGTGTGTGTGCATACTGTACATGTAGTTAGTGCTACACTGAAAGCTTACAGTCAAACGGTCAGCTTGTTTGTGCTCTGACAGCCGGGCCAAGCAGGAAGAAGCCAATCGATAGCACTTACCCTCTTCCTGTTCGAGTTCCCAACAGACCCTGAGAGAAAGACAAAGCTCTGTGTGTGTCCTGGAGTGTATATATGTCTACCCACCTTCACATTTTTTTGTGCAAAGCATTGTGTTTGTGGCTGAATAAGATTGAGTGCATTTATTTGTTTACGGCTTCAGCTGGAGGATGCATTGTATAGCTGTGACGGTGCATTTTTCTTGATTTATTGACATAGTCGTATCTTCTCATTGTGCAGTTTGAGCCCTAAAACAACAGACTTGCCATGTGCAAGTCTTCTAACAAATAAGAATCAAATAGTGGTCTTCGGTTTTAAAACTTCGCAAAGACTAGTACAAATGGTTGCATTTGTGCTTTAAATAGCTCTCATCTAAAATGTTTCCTCTCCTGTTTTGTAAAGCATTGACCTGCAGGGATCAATAGTGTCACATAATTACTGAGTCACTTGGATCCATATATCCTGTTCTAGAGGACAAACAGACTCAGGAAGAGGCAAAATGTTTACTGTTACATCAAATGTCCTGATTCTCTAGCTTTAAGCACTGCTCTCTGTGAGGATGTACATGTTTCACAAACACGGCATGACTGACATTTAGAGGACAGAGGATGATAGTGAGTGCTGAGGTCAGATCATTGCCTATTTCAACAGACCCACTGACCTTCAGTATTTTTGTACTGCAGGGGAGTTACATTAGTGTGTGTGCACACTATGTAACTGTGGTTAGACAGAAAACATACTGCTGATTCTGTCTGAATCTCATTTACAATTATAATGTCTGCTGAGGTATTTCTTTTGACATAAGATTGAGGCTAATTTTGGCTTCGTCCAAGGTCATCCCTAGCAGGAGGTCTAATATTGCAGTTTGATTCTGTATTTTTATCTGCTTTTTGGACAGTATGTGGTGTAAAAAGTGCTGTATTTTGTAGAAAGGAAGGGTCTGAAAAATCACTCTGGGGCTGATATTCCAGCTATGCTTGTATGACTATTTGGATGAGGATTAGATTGATATACACTCATGTGCATCTGTTTACACAGTTACATGTGGGGCACACAGATCTGTTCAAGGGACAAAATACATGTCTACAAGGCATAAATCATTAATAAAAGGGGGTTCAGATGTATTTCAAACACAGACTGTAGTTTCTGCTGATAGGTGTCTGTCAATAAAAACCATAAATAAAGACACTGATGATGTTGTCAGTTAGTGTAAGATCATGGGAGTTGTTTACACCACCATCACCATGAAACTCTATCTGACATTTCTAAGGCAAGTTAGTTCATCAAAGTTTTACTCACATTACATTTAGCAGTGTACACTTGTGTGATGTCATGAATAATAAGAATAGCTGCAGATCATTATTAACATTAATGTTACTAAAGGGGATATGAAACCATTGACTGACAACCAGTTCAAACTTTGTTGGAAACATTTGGTGTAATATTCAACATGATTTTAATGCTGAAATGTTAACCATTATAGATTTAAGGTTAGTGAGGTTAAAGAGGTTAGGGCATTAAAGTTGGTGAAAGTTTTCGAAAAATAAAAAGGAACATGTGGGCCTGTTTTACCTTTTCAGTCATGCATACAAAGTAATAAGAAAATCAAATTCACTTTAGTAGTAAATATTCACATTCTTACACAAATCAATTAAATTGTAATTAAAATGGAAGTGACCAAAAAGGCTGATAGCATAGCCAATGTATGCATATCTATTTGTACATATACTGCATGCATGTGTGTCTGCTGTCTCCTTGTTTTTATCCTATACCTTCTCGTCAGTGTCAGTTCTAGGTTTGTTTCTGATGGATTCCTCTGCCCTTGACTGACCCAAGCCAGGCTCAGGGCCTCCTCCTGGCTACTGTATGGCTGCATGTGTTTGTGTCTGATCATATGAGTGCATTTGTATGTGTTTGTGTGCCCAACACAAGGTTGTGGGGTGTAATTTAAGCCCCAAGCTAGGAAAGGACCGCTGCAGAGTCCACCCAGGCAGAAAAAGTAAGACATGGGAGCTGCAGGGCAGGTTAAGGGAAAGAGAGAGACAGAAGGAGAGCAGGACAGCTGAAAGAATAAGAAGACAGAAAGATTGCAGAGAGAGAGAGAGTAATAAACAAAGAGAAGCAAGGCTCTTTTTAACTTGGTCTCCGTGGAAGAGAGATGTCAGTCTGTGTCAGTTCGCTCCACTAACCAGCCTGTAGCAGGAGAAACGGATCTCTCCCTCCTTCTCTCTCACACTTTATTGCTTTCTCTCCCTCCCGCTTACTCCCACACTATCTCTATCTACTTTCTTCCCTCATATCTTTTGGTGATAGCTTTTCTGCCTCAGTTGAGAGAGGCAGAAACACTCCGCAGCTCAGGGGAAAACAGCAAGACTAAGTAAAGGACCAAGCAGTGAACCAGTCATCTCTAAAAGGCAGGGAATGTATAGTGCAGGGCTTCTCCTGATCACACTACGGGTGAATGGGAACGGTCTACTCCAAATGCTCTATAGAGTAAGGCCCTGAAGGCAGAGCACACTGCTGGCTCTGCTGCAGCGTTTCCCATCGTGTTGTGAGGGGGGCAGCACAGAACTCTTCAAACACAGAAGGGATCAAATCTTCAAATCCCCTGGAAATGTCAGCGACGTTTGAGGAAATGTCAGTTGAGCTAAGAACACACACAAACCGTCACACACATAAGCCCAAGCACACACACATATACAACAACACAGGAAGAAAGGAGAAGTGATATAGGGCGGTCACATCCCATGGGTAAATCTTCATCAAATCTGAAGGGGAAATCACCAGCTGTATCTGGAGGTAACTTACCACTAATGCTGAAGTCATAATCTGTGGCATTTTCATACGAAAAAAATATCTGTTTGGCTGATTTCTATTATTAAATCATTTAATACAGGGGTGATATGACTACTTGCTGGTAAGAAAGAAAAGAAAAAAGAATTACAGTTGGACTGGTAGTGAAGGGAACAGAAAAATATTGTCTTAGTTTCAGGGTCAGTCTGTAAGATTTGCACATGCTTGTGTGCTTAAATGAAGTTTGTGTCCATTTTGTGCTGGAAGCTGACTGTTTACTAACTTTAAATACTTCTGCATCTGTTATTATGCGTTCACTTGCACTCATTAATAAGTAGACGTCAGGTTTTTCATGACCGTCCTTGTAGCTCCTTCCAAGATTCTTCTGTGCCTCACTTCTGCAATGGCTACAATAGTCAACACTACTGTCATCTGAGATCTAGACTCATATAATGTGAACAAACTAGCTTCCCACATAGCACAGAGTCCAACACAAACTTAATGTAAGTGTACAAATATCTGCAAACATTATATGTTGAACCTTTAACTTTGCAGCTGATTATACAGGATTGTTTTCATAGACTTGTATCAAATATAATGCTCAGTGCTAAACAAGGACTTGATAAGATGTTGCCCCCTCCATTGTTCTGTAAATTAGGTATTATCGGATGCTTTAAGATATAATTCACCTCATATCTAAACGCCCATTATCAGTCACCTCAGGTGATCTCATCTGAGGGCACTGACATCATTCTGTGTTCTTATTGATCTGTCCTCACCTACGCTGACTAACTTATCGACATCCTCAAGTGTATTTCCTGTCTAGACTGTCAGCAGTGTTTATGGATGGCCTTGCCCCCTGGTGACACACACTTGTGCGCCCACCTCCTGCTTATCGATGTGAGCTTTTGCTTCTGACTCCATCCTCCTCCTTAATGAATCTGCTTGGTTGAGCTACAGATGTTGTGCAGGGCTCAAGTATTGATGGGTGTATCCATGATGAAAGAGTTTGTCCCTGCAGATGCCTGGGTTAGGTCAAACTGAGTGTGCTGGTGAAAGAGAGAGAGCAAGTTATTGTTAAAGGGCACATGTGTTACTGAGTGATGTGTATCGCACCATCACTCCCTGTGTGTCACTGAATGATACTGAGCCTAGATTATTAGGGTGTGTGAGTAGAAGATGGTGTCACCACTGCTTTAAGAGGCTGACAGGTGAGATGTGAAGTGAGACAGGTAAATAACGCAAGCGGGTACAACTGCTGTGATTGACAGGCTATTCTCTAACGCGGTGTGCACACAGAGCTCCTCCTTTTCACCGTGTAAGCCTGCAGGCCCTTCAGATTTTTGTATTTATTTGCCGCTATGCATCACGATCTGCACTCAGCTGCTAATGCCTTGTGATCGTTTGAGGCCATGCCGTACTCAGTGTGAGGGTTTTTTTTTCTTTCCTGGCAGCCTCTTTCCATGTCCTGTAGCATCATCCATTACCAACTTCCTCTTTACCGATTAGAGGAGATAATGCTGAACTGTGGAATTAACCTCAATTAGCACTACCTCTGTAGATCTTTCTCATTTCACCTCCCGACACGTGTGCTGCATCTTACATGTCCCTGGTCTATTCCTGCTCTATTTAAGATTCATATATTAACCTGAGTGAGCAGAGAAAATCACACACACTGTTCTTAAGTAAAAAATTGGGTCGAAGCAATTAAAAGGACATAGATAAATAATAATCAGCATTAGTTATTATTCTTAGCTTCCCTGCATTTCTTTAAGGCCAGCACATTGAATGCTGCTCTCTAATCATCTTTTTCAGTGAATGGAGCAAATATATCTAATTAATTAAATAAAATAGGCTTGTGACCATCATTTAAAATAGAGTGTGACGAAATTATGTTTAAACACCTCCCATGCAATTTTAAATAAAAAAAGATAAAAAAAATAAAAATAAAAAAGGAATGGCAGTGAAGAGCAGTGGTGAGAGATGTTAAAGGTTAGTAAAACTTCTGGCCTGTTTGTTGTGTACTTTTTCTCTGCAGCAGCTGTAATCCCCAGACTCAGACATGACTATTTACAAGGCTTTTTTTCATACAGAACCTTGACATATTAGAGAGGTGAATGTACATGAGATATACAGGAGGCGAATATATCCAGTTGCCCTGTTTCTGGCAGCATGCACACACACACACACACACACACACACACACACACATACACACACACACACACACACACACTCGACCGAGAATCCCAATACTTCAGTGGCATAGCCATTACTGAGAGCGCGTGGGAGAGGTGGATCGTTAACTTGAACAAAGGGTGAGTTTATTGTTAAGTGAGGTCTCTTTAAATGGTTTTTAACTGCTGGTGTGGTGGTGGCAGCTGTCTGGGCTTGAAGAGATGGCAGGTGGAGAGGTCTGAGAGGCAGTTAAAGCAAACTTCAACCAAAAATCCCCCTGACCAGCAGGTGGATTTACATGTAGGCCAACAGCCAGTACTTGATGGTTTTTGTGTCACACCTATTGTTGTGGTTTCACCCACTCACTCTCTAGCTGTGGGAAGCACAGATACACCATTATACCCGTATATATGTGTCTAAATATAAGCATACAAACACGCACACATGTATATACACTGACACATGTGCTGTATATATGTACTACTACACTAACTACTTCCCTGTGGCTCCTCATGAGAAGTCATTAGGAATGTGTGTGTGTTTTATTTTTAGCAGTGTGTGTATTTAGGAGGGGTAGTAGAGTCTAGTCAGTCTTCAGGGCCTTCCTCTGCTCTGTCGCTCTGTGTCTCTGTCTCCAGCTGAGAGCTATGTATATTTCATAAGCCCAGGGTGCCTTTTTGTCTTAAGATGCGCTGCACCTCCCCTGCCTGTCTCTCCGCTACTCGTCAATGGAGGGAGCCATCACAGCCTCTTTTAAACTCTCCCACACTACTCCTCCCTCTCTCTTCCCTGACAGACACCCTGCGCTTCTCCCTCCACGTTTCATGGTCAGTATCTATCTCCTGAAGGCTCATCCCTCTTTCCTCTTTCAGCTCTGGAGGGGGGGGGGGCAAAGTAGAGTACATCCAAACAGACTTGGGCTGTCAGAAAAACTCTTTCTCTCTCTCTGTCTCTCTCTGTCTTTGATTCTGGCTGTCTGTCTATCTGTCTGGTTGCACCTCTCTCACTTCAGGGAGGGGACACTTTTTCACCCAGTGCTGCATCCCCTTAGTTGTTTTCTTTTTATAGCAGAAATCTGAATGCTGTGACAGCAGCTAAAAATGGTTGCAAACAATGATGGGATACAGTAGTTAATTGCTATATTTGCAGAACCGGTCCCTGTTTGATTATTATGTCAGTGCTGGTGGGACATTTTCTGGACACCACAAATAGTATGTGTTTTGCTAAATCTGCAGCACTGAAGAGTTTTGTTTTAAAGCTATTAATTACTTCAGCACAACTTATCCTTAAAGTGTAAAGGCTCTTCCTTGCTCAGTTTTTGGGGAATCTAATTACATGTTTTTAACTTTCAGGTTTGTACTGTGATTGAGAGTGCAGCTGGAGGCAGTAAAGAAGCAGATTCTGGTACAGGTCCTTCTCAACCTGTAGTTGACCTCACCCCTACTTGCCCTGGACCTGTGACCTTGGACCCCGAGAAACCTGACTGCCCACTTTCCAGTGAGTATGGCTCTACTAAAGCAGAACAGTTCACAGTGTTCTCACTCTATCTCTTTATTTTGCGGGCATCTTATCTCTACTTCCTGTGCAGTGTCCTATTGACCCTGATGTGTGGCAATACAGGAAGTAGAAGGAGGCCTGGAGTGAATGAGATGAGATCTAAAGCAGCTCTAAGACTCACATAAGAGAATGATAAATGTTTCTTCTGAGCAATTCTTCCTCTTGCAACTTTTCACCATATTTTTCCCATCTTTTGTTCCATTTTTACCATACATCTATGAATAACCTTCTCACTTAAGGTACATTAAATGTTTGTTTTCCATCTTGTGGCATTTTCACAGTCAGCGTTCATACCGCTCTGTAAGAACAGAGGACGTAATAATGATTTCCCTGCAGTTTGTTTTGCAAATGTGCAGGTGTTCTTTTAGTCTTTGAGTTCTTAACTGTGCAAACCAGCACACTGAACCATCCCACAAAGCTTAAACACAAACACTTTTAAACATGCATAGACTAACATTTATTATGGTATGCACTCTAATGCATGTTTATAAATTTTATAGTCATCCACAGCTTCTACCTGTATTGCATGTTGTGGAACCAGAAAGATGAATAAGCAGGTTTTTTGAATGCTGGCAAAGGACAGGGTAGTAATGATGAAGTGAGACTGAGAGATGAGGTGGAAGATGTCAAGATGAAGCAGACATAGAAAGAAAAAAAAAAAGAAAACCCAAGTGACATGTGTGAGTATGCCCCGAGGGAGGCCATCTCTGCAGTGGGTTTTGAAGTTCAGTGCATTTATGTAGAAAGTGCTGCTGTCTGCTCTCATCAGTGTACATAGACCGCTTTTTTTTACCGGGTATCTATTCCTTCACTCTGTCTGTCTTGCTCTCTGTCTACGCAAACGTTTACACTTACAAACACAGGAGTTTTGCAAATATAATTTTTCTAACTCTTCACCTCTTTCTTTCTCACTCTGTCTCTCTAGCCGCTGCTATTTATCTCTCTGTATCTGTCTCCCCAGTTCTCTTCCTGCTCAGGCCTCTTTCTCTCTTTTCTCTTAGGCTATTTCTGTTTAGCCGCAAGGGCCCTCCTGTCGTTTACAGAAACTCATCTAACACACTTTTTCCTACTGAACTTAAACACACACACACACACTCTAGCTCAACCGCAACATGCTCACTATCTTTTGGTTAGATACACAACCAACCCGTGGTATGGAAACACAGATGCACACATCCCCCGCGAAACACACAGTTATTAAAAAAAGTCAGAACACAGAATGTTCTTCCCAGTGGTCTAGTGTGGGTTGAGAACAGGGTTTTCATTAGTTATTTAAGTGCTCTCCATCATGTGTATTGCACTACTGCTCACACTGACATGTCACGGCCCATTTCCTCTGCTCAGGGTAGAAACGTGACACAAGACACGCTTGTGGTATTCACACAAAATGAGGCGCACAGTCATTCATTATGTTTGGACTTTTGTGCTTAAATCATTAATTGAGACTCTATGCAACACCTAGAATAAGGTTATATAGAGTCCGACTGATGTTTTAAAACAGCTGGTGTTGCATAGTAAACCCAATTCTGCTACCCATTGCAGTCTGCTCTCTGCTGGGTTTTAATTGTGCATGTGTGAATATTTAATGACTTAACGGTCACAGCTCTAATTTAACTGTTTGTTTTGACCAGCGGTGCACAGAGAGATGAGGGGAGCGCACCGTCACACTGCATGAGGTATCCTTGGTATATGTTAGTGTGGCAGACGGAGCGAAGTAACGCCATAATAAAAGGCAAAAATAAAACCGGATAAACTTCGCAACTGGTGAAAGGACTCATTCGTTTGTTATATAAAACATTAAATCACTCTGACACTCTTCTGAAGTTTCTATCAGACAGTAAACTGGTTGGAGTATGTGTGTAGCTGAACATAGTGTGCCTCAGGCCTTTGGACCAGTTAGTGGAGTTGTTGAACACTTCACGTACATCAGCAGTCAGTCAGGCTAAAAAAACCACACACGTAGTCCATACATCATTATTAATGGTGATAGACCAAATTAAAACTCCCTGCTGCACTGTCTGCATAGCTATCTAATGGAGAGTTGGACAGACTGGACAAGTACAAATGGCTGAATATATAGCCAGCAAGATTATTCTGATTGTGCCATTCTTTGCTGGCACTCTTACAGTATCAGTTTTTGCTCTAACTCTTGTTTAAGTAGCTTTTTAAAACCTTTACTCTGTTACTGTGTTTGTCTTGGCGTGTGATTGTCTCTGAATTATTCACGCTGATGATGCGATTGTCATGAGATAAGCTGTGAGTGTGTTTTGATTGCAGTAGCACAGCTGGACTTGGCTGACATGCCAGTCTTGTACGCTTGGCTGCTAGCCAGTTCAATACAATTACAATTACCCATCATAGGAGCACGAAGCAGCGCTGAAGATGGGTTATGGGTGCTGGCTTGGTCACAGAAGGGGGGTAATTCACAGCATCTGGAAACCTGCATTTGCTTGGAAAGAAGATCAATGTCAGAGCTGTTGCTTTAGCCACTTTGGATAACACTTCACATTAAGAATCTTGCATGAAGAACACAGTGGTCAGGCTTAGTTCTGTAAACAGTTATGCTACATGAGTGAATGTACACCCGCAAATACACACATGCATATCAAATCAACTCATCTGTGTACTGAGCATTGCATAGAACAGCAGAGACAGGGGGAGATGCACACAGGGAGAATATGGCTGAGGGATGACAGGAGCTATTCAAAGGTAAGTGGAGAGGAAAGTAGTGTTAGGAATCCTGACTGACCTCAATATTCAATTAAGATTCACCCGTCAACAACTCATGTGAAGTTAACCATGATGCATTTTATTGTATCAACATCCTCAATTTTCTATATAACTTCACATGTGCTTTTTTATTAGTTAACGCAAGCGGTCAAGTAAATCTAAACTCCCTTTTATTCAGAGATATAGCACAACAAATAATGCAGCTGCGTCTCTTTTATTTATCTGTGCATCTGTGCATCACAGCTTAGTACATAAATAATATTGCAAAAATAAAATATAAATCCTCCCTCAGTGCATTACAAGTGGAGGTGTGAATATTCTCATGATTTCAATAGATTGTGATGTCCGCATCACAATGCATTTTTGAACTGAGGAATTTCCACACCTCTAGAAGAAAGGCAGAAAGATATGACGATAAGAGGAGGGTTGGAGGATACAAGAACACGGAATGAAAGAGGAGGCTCCGAGGGTGACAGAGGAGGCAGGGAGAGGAATGCCACTGCTTGCTGACTCCCTCCACTCAATCTCTTTTCTTCTATTCTTTTGTCCCCCTCAGTGGGAATGGCAGGAGGGTGGGCTAACTTCGCATGACAGTGACAAGCTTGCCACTGCTCCCATGAAGCACAGCAGATGGAAGTGTGTGTGTTTGTGTGTGAATATGTGTGTATGTGTGATTAAAATGCCACTGGAGACTGGGGTATACTGAGTCTCTTGGCAGTGCTACGCTTGGCAGAACGCCACCTCACTGCCCTCTTTTTCCAGCCCAGCAGAGTGGGCGTTGAGGTGTGTGTGTTAAGTGAGGGGAGACATTTTCAACAAACAAATAATTATTAAAAGTGTTTTCATTGTCTGCTCCATTATATCTTTTCTTTTGAGGGGAAGGGAGCCGAATGGCCTGTGTTGCGGCCTTTTTTCTATCCATCTATTTGAGTAATTCTGTAATGCAATGATCACAGGATTTTTGAGAAACAGAGCTCTGTTCTGCAGTGTGGCGCCAGTCCTGGCGGGCATGGGGGAATTAGTCAGGAGACAGTGGGTTTGGCACTGTGCCACGGTTATTAGCCACTCACAGGGTGGGCATGGGGTTATGCCCTGACTCAATCACTCTCTGTGTATGTATTTGTGTGTGTAACATGTTTGTTTGTGTGCGTGTGTGTCTAGTATTTGAGTCAGGATTCTCCTCTGGTCACACTGACCTTATTGTGCAGTCACTCCTGGTTGATTTGTACCCTTTCCAACACATTCCTCTCTCCGAAAGGCTGAGAAACGGGCTGTTAACCCCCTCTCCCCCCCTTCACTCTCTCTCATTCCCTCTCTTCTTTCCCCCGGATGGGTTTGATTTAGTGACTGTGGTTTTCCATCTAGAGCCTGGGAGCCAGAAAAAGAGAGACCTATAGATTCACAGCCAGTGGAGCACGTCATTACTTGGCCATAGCTCATCAACAGATACATCAGCAGGCTGGAGCGCTAATAGATGTGAGCTGTCGCCGATCAGGAAGTAATAAACCTCTCTTTATTACATCCCCTTAATTATTTCCTTCTTACAGATCACATGAATTTCACTAAACGATGACCGCAAACAGAATCTCTGAGTACATAACATTATTTTAAGGTGGCTTTAAAATACAGCATATGCACTGTATGAAGTGCAGATGTGTTTAGTTTGGACCAACGAGCCATGCTTTTGAACTCGGGTGAAGTTGATGTATATTTAGTGACCTAATGTGAGATTAAGGGTCAGGGTATGGAGAGCTGAGGTAAGAAAACAGACATGTTGTTGCAGTATCCTCCTTAGAAACAGGTCCACTTTGTAAATGACCCCCAGACTCTGACCTTTGACCTCACATGTAGAAGGAAACAGGTGTTCAAGCAAGATTAAGCTTGGAAGCCTGCACTCACACAAATGACTACACATTATTCTGAGGATGTGGTTTGCTCTTGCATCCTTTTATTTTCATCACAGCGTACAAATCCTTACAATAGAAACACATAAACACAACAAACTGCAGCATCAAAGTGCCATGAAGTTGAATCAATCCTTACTTTGAAATTTTGTCCTTTCCCTCATCCGCCTTTTTTCGTTTCAAGTCAGGGTGTTTTTACGGAGTAGCTGGATGAAGCCACAATATATTTATGTAGGCATATTTTGCTTTTATTAAATCAGTTAAATTATATTTGATTAAACCCCTTTCCTGCTCCCGTCATGTTTTCTACCTCTCCTCATCTTCTTTCATCTCCTCCCTCTCTACAGTCTCATGACTTTAATCATCCTTTCTTTCCACTCAGCCTCATTGTCTCCCCTTTTAAACCCTCTTCCATCTTTCTTTTTGCCCTTCTATCCCTTCCCTCTCTTTTTCCCTCCCTTTCAAACTGTCCTCCACTGTCAGGCGACTTGGCTGAGGCTAAGTGCTTTTTGCTGTCTCACTGCAGGTGGGACTGTAATAAAGCTTGTCAGTAGAAGGCATGGGTCGCACTGTCACATGCTCTTTGCCTCCCCCCTGTTAACTCCCTCCTCCATCTCCCTCCAACCATCCCCCCACCACTCGCCTCCAAGATCAGCTTTTATTTTCCCTCTCTCATTTGTCTGCCTTTTATTCCCCATTTTGTCTTGCTCTTACTCGAAACTGTGCTCCTTGACTTGTCTCTCATGTCGCTCCCTCTCTCTCTCTGGTTTCCTTGCCAACAGCACTTTCAGGAACATGATGAAGAAGAGCAGCAACAAGAGACATCCCTCTCAACATATCAACCACACACACACACACACACACACACACTACACACACACACACACACACACACACACATGCGCACACACACACACACACACACACACATACACACACACACACAAACACAATCCATGTAAATGACTCCAGGTGAGGTTGTATTGTTTGCCCAGCTGCTCCTGCTAACCAGCCTCTCCTGTTCCATAGTAAACCAGCAGCCGGCACAGAAATCAACTTCCTATACACAAAACACCTCTCTCCTCATTGTCATTTTTTGTTTGTGCTACTATGTGTATATAATGCTTATTACCACACATTACACTCATAGTGCGCCTAAAAATAAGCCTCATACACTAGCATTTCTGTAGTAAGAGCAGAGTTTTGGCACATGTGGTTTGTATGGAGTATCTTACTTGTTCTAGCCACAGGATGGCATTACTGAGCCCCTTATTTAAAGGAATCCTCCCTTACCACCTCCTACTAGCCACACACACACTCGCACACACACACACACACACACACGCACACACACGCACACACGCACAAATACACCCACATGCACACACACACACAGCCCTCTTTAGTCTGAGTTAGCCCAGGCTTGTGTAAGGTGACAGTATGCACTGAATAATTTAGTCCTGGCCATGTTAATGGCTGACAGTGAACATGGCCTCTCTGCTCGGCTGTTGGCCTGTTACTAGTACATTCTGTTTCACTCTCACTCTTTCCCTCTGTCTCTGTTGTCTTCTTTTCCTTTACATTTTCCTTTTATGGTATTCTGATGTCTTATTTCCCGTTGTTTCTAATCTCTCATCCCAATTATGATGCAATGTTATAAAAACAATAGTAAAATTAAATATTTGAGAACAAAGTAAGCTATTTCAGAAACTCTTTCAATTTACGTTTTTGTTTAAAATTTATTTATTTATTTATTTTTTAATGAATAGAATGTTAAGATTTTCAAATGCCAAGGAAAATAGGCTATTAAAACAGCTAACATATCATAGACTGTCAAAAACCCTGCTGGCCTCAATCTCAACCTCTACTCTGCTCTTATTATCATTTATTCCTGCATCATCTTCTGGTTCACTGATATGACGTCTGTTAAGATTGTAAAGCCATTCAGTTTATTTGAACAAGTCATATTTTCAATGTAACCTGTCACTAAATACTATAAATCACCTCTAATGTCCTGAAAGAAATATTTGTGAAAATTGTGCCTTTTTCCTCGCCTTTCAAAAATAGTCCTTGATAGTGTGTTTAAGCATATTAATGTAGCTAACGATGTATTTATCACATGCAAGGTTGTAAGGTGAAGCTTCTTCATTTCAATCTCTTGTCTTCATTCAGGGATATTTTCCTGTCATCTGTACTTAAGTTCTCTGGTCCTCCTTTCTGTTTTTAATCATCTTTTTAGTCTCCACCATTTTATACATAAAATGTTATGCAGAAACGCAGGAAATGTGTATGTGTGCAGTTTCAGTCAAGCACTATTAATGCTATGATTGTCCCACTGGGGTTCAGTTCATTGTGTTTGACGTGGGTGAAGAATAATATGACCCTCGCACTAATGTAATCACATACGCTAAACAAATTAAAGCTCCCTCCATTGCTGTCTGTTCATTTCTCTCTCAATTCAACCATAAGGGACGTTACATGTAGTGTACGTGGTTTTTAGCTTGTACAGCCTGTGTGTGCTTTCATAGGCCCTGTCTTGCTTCATTTTTCCCTCTGATACGATCAATATGAGTGTTTTTTGGGGGCAGTAGGAGCCATGGAGCCTGGTGTGGCAGGCTGCAGTAGCTCTGGGGTCTGGCCAGGCTCACTGAGGCTCAGGGGGATTGGGAGTGACGTTTCCAGGGTGAGACTCCCCCGTAGTTGGGACTCCCTACCAGCCTCCTTGGCTCCAGTCTGGCTGACAGAATCCAGCTGGGTGTAGAGATGAGGTACTTCATCCATCTCTTGCTTTGCCCCCCCCCTCTCCTCTCTTCTATCGAGCATCTGTCTGTCACCTTAAAGTGCTCGACTACTTCTTTCTGCATTCCTTGTCGACTGCTTTCACCACCTCTTGTTGGCTGCATTTAATCCGTTTGCTTCGTCTTTCTCTCTCTTTCTCCGTTTACTTTTTTCTTACTCATTCCTGCTGCTTGTGTCTTAGCATATCACACATATTCTGCCTCTGTCTGTCCCTGTCTAACATACACACACAAAAACATGCACACACACCATCACATCCAGAACCCTTGAAGTGGGGTCATGATTGAGGCGTGCTGTTAATTAGCCAGCAGTGGTTGTTGTAGCAATGCGATGGTAGGGTGTAATTAATTAGGTGGCATGTGCACAGTTGGAGAAAAAGAGGGAGAGGGGAAATGGAGTGAGAGAGAAATACCGGCTATCAGTCCTCCTTTTATCCTCAGAGCTCAGATGAGTTCCCCTAATGAGAAAAAATGAGATGCTCCCAACCAGGGAAGAAAGCAGTTTGTCCTTTACATGTTCTCTCTGCCTCTCCTCTGCTTGTCGATCTGTCACTGCCTTGTTCTCTTTTCATCTGCCTATCACATCCAGGCTATTGCTAGTGGGGTGCCAGTGAGTCGGAGTCACCAGCCATAGATCTCCTACAGAACAGTAAAAACAGCTTGGGGGACATGTCCAGACACACACATGCAGGGCTACTGACAGATAGAGTGCGCAGCAGAGATGGCGTATAGAAGTCGATTATTTGCATTGCTGTGCATTTGTGAGAATTCACAGACTTTTAGAGCAAGAGCTGCTGCTTTGGCACTGCTGTATCTGTGGTAGTGGGTTTATTTATGAGGGAAAAACAGGGTGAGAGAAAGAGGAATAGCAAGATAGAGATGGATGGAGAGATCTCAAAACTGGTTAGAAAATGTGGGTGGGGGCAAGAGGTGCACAAACACTCACAGCTCTATTGATCGTCTCCTCGGTTAAACACTGACTCCTTGACCTCATTCTCCAGCACCTCTCTGTGTGTATGTTGAAGCCCTAACCATTGTGTATTTGCTTACAATAACCACAGAGAATCTCAACTGGTGTCAACCTGTCCACTTTAACGACATCATGCATATGTAGCCATGCACAACGCACTGCTCTCACACTGCGTTCTTTCTGCATAACACTTAAACGCTCTAGTAGACACACAAAATGCACAGAGAGCTAACCATAATCTCCACCGCACATAGACAGGCACACTCCTTTCCTACGAGTGTAAACTGATAGTTTAATGGCTGGCTGTCCTGTCTCGTCCTGCGTGACTGAAACTGTCGCAGGTGACAGGTTTATAGACAGTTTGGCAAAGTCAGCGGTGGCAGACAGCTATTTACAGCCCAGCATTAGACACTTCGGACACTGGCAGTTAGCATAAATCCCATGGTGGGATCAGTCACCGAATGATACACATTTTCAACCACAATCTAACATAAATCGTCAAAAGCGAACGCAACATACGTATAGCAGGTGATCGCTCAGTCAACCACTCAGTCCGTTTTAACCTTGTTAATCCTACACTCCACGCAGTGTACGTCACATGCAAGCATCACACACATGCTATAGATCTGTATCTCAGTTATTTATGGACCCCGGCCATCACGTTAACAACCGGCACTTGATTTTCCTCCCTCTGCCTCTCTTTCGCTCTCATCCCCTTCAACTATCATTTAGCTTTACGAGGTGTCCTAAAATGAAGTCCGAGGTGTGCGTCTCCTCCCCCGTTTATCTTGGAGATATTGATATCCTGTATAAGTCAGATCTGGCTCTCTCTGTTACTGAGAAGAAAGTGATGACAGAGGGATGTGACAGGAGGGGAGGAAAGCTGGCAGGGAGTCACTAGTATTTGGTTGTGTGTGTTTGTGTGAAATAAGGCCTCTACAAGAGTGCACTGTATGCAAACAGACCCATAAGAAGAAGACTGGGGTGCTTTATAGGTGAAAGAGAAGATCACCACACATGAAAAAACAAAGAGAGCATGAGATGTAGACTGATATGAAGGAGGGTGGCAGATCGGTTTCTTACTTTATGAGCTTTCCTTCTGTGTATGATACTGTTGCTATAAACAAGAGGTCGCTTGAAGAGTGGCTGTTTATAAGGTCCATCTCTCAGAATGAGCATATCAAAAGGCCTATGAAATCCTGATCAGTCTGCTCTGGTTTGTGTATTTGTGTGTGTATTTGTGTTGGGTTGTGTGGCTCTGTTATCCATCAGAGCAATTAGCAACCATCTGTCTCACACCCTAACAGGAGAATCAGATCCTAACTCTCTTTGCGTTATTTTGTGCTGCATAAGCTAGCCTGTATGTGTGTGTTTTGTCTGCAACTCTGTTTATGTATGCTAGTGTGCACTGTATGCTGCAGCAGAAGGTACAGTTGTGAGCAGTAACAACAAATACCATTTTTATTATCACAGAAACACACCTGGTCATCATTCACATAATACAGCTTATTACATTGCACTGGTTTTTTTTTTGGTGTGCAAACTGCATTAGCATACAGAAAATGTAGTATACCAGAGGAGATTAGAGTAATCTCACATGAAGACAAACTAAGTCACCTTCACCATGTGTTTGGTCTAAGGTTGAGTCATCCTAACTTGCGTAGTACATAGATTTTTGTTTCTTCAGATGTTGCTAAATGGTGTGATTAGTGAAGTTGTTTACTGTATGTTTTTTCTTTTTTCCATACTTGTTTGCCTGTGTGTGTCTTTGTGTGAGGGTTTGTGCGCTCTGACTGCTGGCGTTTTTTTTTTTTTTTTGTATTCCTCTGGGGATAAAGAAAAGGTTTGTTTGATTAATTAATGCTGTTAGACATGAATGTAAATGATCAAAGCGGCACATTTGCATTTTGTGTTTAATTATTCATGAGCTACGATTACTCATGAATTAGGACACCTGTGAGGGCCTTCTCTCAAGCTCAGACACTCACTCATGCACACACTAAAACAGACACACAAGTGCATCCTGGGATGTGACCTGGTGTGTTAAACCAGGCCTGCTCGATACCCCTGTCTGTGTGCACTGCTGTGCACAGGGATGCAGGTCACTGCAGGTTCATGTTGGTATTATTAGGTTATGGTGCTGCACTGGCTGGGGTTCAAACGTTCTGATTAGGTTACTGCGTCGCGCTAAAGCTCAGACTGTCACCCCGACTGTATGATTCATCTCCATGGAGACAAGAGAAAAGCTCTGATCTAATTACCAATACTGCTGCCATCTCAGACTTGAGGAGTGGGGCTGGGTGGCGTGAATAAGGCGAGAGGAGCACAAGAGGAAGATGCTAGGGGTAACATGTAGATGTTTCACAAACAGGAATGAAATTGGAGGAGCAGCAAAGTCAAGTACACAGAGAAGAGCATGATCTGATACAAACAATGAAGAAATGAATAAAAACAGTTATTATATGGCCTCTTTCTTCCTTTTCTTCCTCATCATTCCCCTCATCATCAGCAGCATCCAACTGCTGCACAAATGGGCCCTTGTTGCCATGGATATGAGCAATGGTTCTCCTGTTCTGCTCAATGGGGCTCAGTGATAAATGGCGGGATGTGGAGGAAGTTAATAATTTATCTCAGGAAAGGAAGCGACCGTTCTAGGGAGCGTTACCTAGCTTAATGGGTTAAGTGCAGCGATTGCTGCGTGCCGAGCAATAGACTCACAGGAGGTGATATATAAAAAATGAATAAAGACTGAGTGGTGCCTGCTGGGAAGGAATTGTCAGGGGAGTGTGTTGCTGTGTGTTGGGTGGGATGGGGGTGTTGTGTTTTGGGGAAAAGTCTTTGTCATTTCTTCAAGTTATAAGATTGTCAGGTAAAGAACAGTAGAGACTTAATAGAGCTTCCTCCAGGCATTCAGTAAAGATCTCCTCCCACTCTGCTTTTACTAGAAATGAAAAACAGCTCAATATGCTTTGGGCTTTGAAGTGTGACAGCAGCAGTGACAGATGTATCTGCTGAAAAACAGAGATGGAAGGCCTTGCTGTGTATACTGTGCTGTCATTATCAATGACTCATTGACAAAGAGGAGAGCACATACATAGACCTTTCCTAGTCCTCATTATCTGGCTTTGCATGTTTATTCATATATAACATATGTCATTTTCATCTTTTTGTTTACCTCTAGAAGAATCTATGGGAAGTCTCAGTCTTAGTTCTATACTGTGAGGGTGACAGACACAGAAAAAGGCAGCGTGGGGTATGCCCACACTTCTAGTGCATTAACACAGCACCTGCTTCACGTCTTTTTAGCAATTTATGAGGTGTTACACTCGGCGCCGCCTTCTTTCACTTCCCTCATCTTACGCTTCCCTCCGTCCTCCCCCTTTCACTCTGCTATCTTTCACATCTTGCAGTTGTATGCTGATGGTGCATGCCTGAGGTTATGTAAGGGTCACCATATTGTGTTAATCCAAGAGAATATATCAGATCAGCTTGATTTCATTATTTTTCCACTGATGCCCCATATGCAAGGGCTCAGAGCTACTTAGAATGATCCTCTTCTAGTGATGGAAGAAAATAAGCTGTAGTCTGTTATCTGTGGTAGAGCTGGAGCCTATTGTGTTGGACACTCTACTGCATCCTACAGTGGATTTGGAGCATAACAAGCTTGTGTTAAAACATAGCAAAGCCTCGCAATTTTTCATCTGCATCGCCTCCCACTAATTATTTTAATGTTTTCCTTGTTCAATGCTGACGTCTGTTATGAGCCGAATAGTTTGAATTCAGGCTCCTTAGGTGTTTGTGTGCGCACATGGCATGTGTGTACCCAGTGGAATATATGACTTGTGGTTTCTTTTCATCTCTTCTCCATTTTGTTTCAAGTGTCTCTGTTTTCCATGAGCCTTTTTTCTCTGCCTCCTTGCAGCTGATAAGTGATGCAGATAGCTGTGATGGATAATACCGCCTTACACACACAGCCAAGAATACACACACACATAAAATCTCTCTGTCCTGTCTGATTCAGCTGAACAGTTACTGATAGTGTCTTGGTGTGTGTGCATGCATGTGCACTTATATTCGTGTGTACCTGCATGGTATTTTTTCCCCCTCCTGAAACGTGTATGTTCTCACCGAGTGTGGATTCTTCTCAAGGCAGAAGGCCCAGCAGAAGACAGGACAAAAGGAGGTGGAGAGGGTGGAAAGAAAAAAAAAAAGGATGATAGGAAGAAAAGAAAGATATTGTGATTGTTCTCTGCAGGTGAAACGAAATAACACCGCCCAGAGTTCAGTAATCACCATGTTCAAGTAAACGTCAAAAATAGAAGGAAAGAGGAGACTGAAGTCTAATTGTCTTGATGTTTGTTTCTTTAATAATGTTTTTGGCTGAAATTGTTGCAGCACTCTTCAGAAATTACAGATGAAAATAAGTTGTGTGACCAACAGAGCAACCATTAGCAGACCTGTGGAAGCAAGTACTGTAGCCGCTAGTGTTTTTCATCTCTGCCCTTCTTTTGTCCACTTACTCATGTCTTTATCATTCTATGAGCTTGCATTGTCATCACCACACAGTAGGACTAGACAGATGCTGCGACAATGTGACAGGGTCAGGCATATACAACATGCAAATATCACCCGTAGTTAAGCACACAGTCACACTCTCTCTCACACACACACACAGCCCAGGGTTGTTGTCACTACACTGCAGGCACCCAACTTTTGTGTGGCACCCTGACTGACAGCTTCATCAAACCCCCGTCCTGTTCTACACATATGTGGACACACACATGCACACTTATGCACAGCGATATCCACACACACATATACGCGTGTACAGACTCATGGCCCCCCCAGGTTGCCTTTGTTCCCAGCATCTGTTTCCCTCGGTGATTAATTGCAATTAGTGAGAGGTTTGAAGGCCTGTGGAAGAACACAGCAAGAGGAAAAACATCAAGATTAATGAGGGGAGGCATTCATCAGAAAAGGAGAGAGAGAGAGAGAGGAAAGGAGAGAGGATAGGGGTTGGGTGGGGTGAGGGTGTAGAGGATAGAAGGATGACATGGTATGCAGGGAGGGGCTGAAGGAGGAGGAGGAGGTGGAGAAAGGAGGGATGCTCAGATGTTAATGACGTAGGAGATGGGAAGAGCAGAAGAGCGTGACATAAAGCAAAAGAGGGAGTGTGAGAGCAGCAGAGAGGGTGAGAAAGAGACAGAGACAGAGAGAGAGAGCCAGTTGTCAAAGCTCAGGCCACAGAGCATCACCACAGGGGACTGATTAAATATGGAAATTATAATTGCTAATTGACCTTTATTAATCAGAGCAGTGGGGGGCAGTGGGGATGTATTGCGTTTTTGTGGCTCTTTGCATCTGCACGCGAGATAGTGTGTGTGTAATCACGCTCAAGCACGTACTGTACGTATGCGAGCGCGTACTTTAGTGTGTTTGTGTATGTGTGGCTGCTTGATCCCCTCATGCGACTCTCTCTTGTCTCAAAGAGCTCTCTCATGTTTAAACACAGCATAATGGGAGACGCAGCTACTATAACGCACACAAAGACACAAATATACACACACACTAGGAGCCGGTGGTAATGATACTGTGAGTTTAGCTAAATAGGGTCACAGTGGAACCTCACTCTTTGGGCTGCCAGATGTGCAGTTATAAATGAATGCATGCAAGCATTCTCTCCCTCCCTCCACTTCTTTCTCTTTTTCTCCCCTCTCACACTTTGATGTCTCTATGCTTAATATTACATTTAGAAAACCACTGACACTCTAAGCCCAGCCTGACTCCATATGGATTTATTTCCTCTTGTTATCAGTACACACTCACGTCTATAATCACATGCACACACACATAGGGTTGTCAGTCTTGTTGCCAGATCACACAGATTTGATTAGAGACCCCCTAAATTCATTAACCCAATGTGATTTAGCCAGCCATCGTTAGAGCCGCATGTAAACTGGTCTGAAGTGGGTTGATTTGGTTTCAGCTCTTCAAATGCAGCAGATTCATCTTCGGTGAGTCCTGCAAGGTTTTTATCATTTTCAACAAACCACAATATTCGATGACAAGTCTTCCCTAATAACATGTACTACTTTATCATCTGCAACTGACAATTATTGTTTTTGCCTTTCCTGCTTGGTTAAAAAATGTCAAAAATGTTGATCAGTGTTTCCCATAGCCCAAGGTGTTTTCCTCAAATGTTTTAGTCAGATCGTCAGTTTACTGATATAGAGGAAAACCTGAAAATGTAAGTGCTAGTACTGACATGCTTTTAAACAATTCTTCAAAGTAAAAACATGGAAAATATCTACAATAACACAGCACATATCTTCCACACTTTTTTTCAGTGTTTGCCACTCAAAGCACCAGCAGCAGAAAGAGTTGTTTGTGTATGTGTGTGTGTGTGTTTTCTGTTTTCCAAAAAAACCTTCCTGCTGCTAGGGTGAGGATTTACGGTCTCAGCCTTCTGGATAGGTCTGCTGCTCACATTGTCACCTTTGAATCTTTATTGCAATTTAGTACGTCTGCAGGTCTAAGGGCATCTGCTGAGGTCGAGTGTCATTTCTAATGCCCCAGAGATGGGGACTCCTCCCCTCTTAGCACTGGCTCCTCTAATCCTGTTAGCTCAGCTCAGGAACAGACTACCATGACTGGCTTCCTACCATAGCCACACACAACAACCCACCCCCTCCTTCTATCAGGGGCCGTAGGGGCCCCAGGCCTCAAAGAGACAATTGTTGCAGGGTCCAAAGGTGGTGGTGAGGGTGAGGGGTCAGCCACACACACTTGGACACACACACTTTTTAGATATGCTCACATTTTTGAAGGAGAGATCATAGCTTTTGATCACTCACATAGATTTTGTATATGAGAAGAATCTGTTTTAGCACTTTTTTTATACTGAAGCTATTTTTAAAAAGCTTCACTGCCCTCACATCATAGTACAGACTCACACCTGCACACAATATTATATACATAATACACATTGGACTGGCTCAGCCCTTTTTTCTTGGATTATTCCTCTTTTATGTTGTTAGTGAGGAGCCCTCTTCTCCTTAGGGACAGGATTGGGTGTCTTAGGAGGGCAGCAGAGCCTATCAGCTTTGACTTTGAATGTTGCCAATTTCCTCACAAGTAACCAATTGCTGAGCAGTGGAGCGTAGAGCGTGGCGTATCACCTCATATGCCCAGCAGAGGGCGCTTAGCACAGGGGAGCAGGGGGGATTCTTTCCTTTGTCATGACTGCTGACTTTACTGCTCATCTGTGCAGGAATAATGGCTGAAATCAACCAGTGTACAGTGTTAATGGCATTTGAATTAGAACACTTCTAAATTAATTACGTAAGTAAAGTATGCAACAATCAAAATGTCACTGTTGATAAAGCTATGTTCCTGTAAGCAGAGGGGGGAATCGACAGACTGATTTGTTTGGTGTTATCAATCTGGGTTAGGCTCTGCTGGCTCTAGGCTTGTTTCATCTGTGTCAGTGTGTGTGCATATGTGAAGGTGTGTGTAAGACTGCTTGTATTAGTGTTTGTCGGTGTGTGTGTTTACCATTGGGTAGGGAGACAGTTTGATTGAGCTCTGTGCCGTAAAGCTGTCTGTTTGCCAGACGGTTTGTCTCCTAGCCAAGACTCTGCAGCACAGAAGAATACAATGATTATCTGTCACAAGGCAGCGGCGTTCTTCATCAGTCTGGCTAGCAACAGTGCGCACTGCCTGTATGAGCTCCAGACCACACAGTGGATCAGGCCCAAGACCTTTTCAACTCCAAAACTCTAAAAATACTTCTATGATTCTCCTGTCTGTGCAGTAAAACGTTCTCCCATTCACACTTTGCTCTTGATGGAAATATTTGACTTTCCTTAAGGTCCCTGTAGGATTGCATCTACGCCGATTCACCTTACCACTGTCCAGCAAGCAGACCTCTCTTTTGTTGTGGTATTTCTGTGTGTGGGCTGGACAGTGGTTACTTTCAGACAGGAGCCTGAGAGGAATAAGGAATGTCAACAACCTTTAACCCCTGGTCTCATTAATGTGAGGAGTGTGTGGTGATGATGTGGCAGTGGGATAATTGGTTTGTGTGTAGGTGTGAGTGCAAGTGTGTGCACATCCAGAACAGTGTAAGAGTAGACATGATTTATCACGTATTAGTAGGCAGGAGGGAGGAGGAGAGATCTCTCAAAAACCTGGAGGTTACAAGGTCAGGTCAAAGGTCAGGAGGGGTCAGGGTGCTGAGTGGATATCAAAGAGCATCCTGGGAGCGATAGATATGGCTGACCAGAGCCAGATAGGCTTCCAGGGACTGACTGGGGTGACAATGGCTGGTAAACACACACACAAGCACACACCTCATTTGCAGGCTGGTGTGGGTGGAATGTGTAGAAGCTAAGGTCAGTGCAGTTGTCCAGGGGTCAAAGGTCAGGGGAAATAGCAATTAGATCAGACTGTGGATTTACTCTGTCCCACCACTGAGCGCCACCTCTTTTACGTACACACACTCACATTAGCATTCCTACGTGGGCTACCACTTGACAGACTGACAGCAAATATGTTCTAAAATACGCATCTAAACCAAGTGTGCTAGTACAACCAAACAGACATGCAAAAGCAGACAAAGCCCCACAAAGGCAGCTAATTTCACACTGACTCTGCTGGGGCCCTGTTTGGGCACGGCTGTGAAGCACAGACAGAGAGACAGATGGTGCAGGGCTGGCAGGAGGAGTTTCTGCTGTCCTCTGTGCGTGTATGCGTGTGAGCGAGCATGTGTACGTATGTGTTTAAATGACTGTTTATGTGCATGCAAGATTGTGCGAGTGCATTCTCCTGTGTCCTCATGCATTTTCAAACATCACTTTGTACTCCACACACCAGCAGAGTCGAGGCTTTAGGCTACGCTAGCAGTGTCTCTCCAAACTGCTTCCTGTTGCCAAGCGAAGTGTCAGGAAACGTTAACCCTCAGCACAACCTCTATGTCTTCATAGGTGTTTTTCAATCCAGTCACAGTGTTTTGTAACAGTCATTTCCTTTTTAAGTGACTGCAGAGTGCAGACTGTGCATATTAAGCACAAGAAGGACCTGTTTGAAGTTGAATGTAGCTGGCAGTGGATAAAACAAGCTCTTGTATCTTTATGTTTTGCTAGAGGTATTGTTTTCTCGTTCACTGTGCATGCATTTACTTGTGTGTCTTGCATATGTACATGTATTTATCTGCACATGTGTTGGCTGTAAATGAAATGACTGGTTTCCATGATAGCTTGTGCATCGCTAAAGCTTGTTAGCATGCTTGGCTTGGCTGAACCGACGCCAGGGGGGAGGAGGAAAAAGAAGAAAAATGACTGAAAGGAAAAATGTATCATGTAAGACAGTAAGAGAGGGAAGACAAAGGCCACATGGCAAAACACCAAAGGCATGATGGGTAGGAATTCTGAGTAAACACATTTTTATTCACGCTAAAGTGCAGAGACAGTGACGAATAAAGGTGGTGCTACTAAGCTGTTTTACTAGGCAGCAGCCAGAGGCGACACTAATGGGCTAATGGACAGGCTGACAGACAGGGAGACTGACTGACTGACTGACTGTGTAACTGACTATGAGGCTGACAGACGGCCAGACGGATACTGTAGATGGACAGGCTGACAGCCAGTGAGCCAACCATGCAGACAGGGAACCAGTGTCATCCCACACTGGGAGAACAGGAGGAGCGAGAAGGGTTCATATTCCCCAGGACAGGTGGCAGAAACATGCTACTGCTGCCACCTGGCACTCATTTCTCTGTGTCCTTCTCTCCCTTGTACGTACTCTGAGCCATAATATTGCTATCAGCTCTTGACCTAGTCTTCCTCCAAAGCCCCTGCTGTGGCCTTATAGCAAGGCTGTTTCCCCCTGTTTGACTTTCTTAAAGGACGTCCTCACTTCTTGCAGGCTTGCAGGAGGGGGATTGGTAAGCCAGGCAAGCAAAAGGCAGCATGTTAGTGATTAGTGATAACTGTCCACCGGCCTTACTCGGGTTCAGAGAGGCATGTAGGTAAAGCCCTCTGTCCCCCATCCGTCAAGGCCAGGGCTTTGTGGGCAGGTGGATGGGAGCCGCTCTGGAGGTTGGTCTCTGACTCCCCCAAGTAGCAGAGGCCACCTGCTCCCATTCACCGCCCCACAGCCCTGTCTGACCACAGCCCTGCTAGCACCATACAGGCTAATTAAACTCAGTGTGGCACATACACTCTTACTCCCACTCACACTGAGACGCGCGCACACACGCCAGCTTGTATCAACTGTGTGAATTTAATAACACAAATAGACACACACAAAGAATCATCCACCCACGCTCTCTGGACGGGAAGAATAAAAAAGTGAGGAACAAATATTTTATTACACAAGAACAGAAACAATTGTATTACACACAAGCATACACGTATACACACATGCACACACACACACACACACACACATAGGGACTTCATGCTGCCAACAGACTGTCCCACTTTAGAGTAGGAGTGTTCTATTTGGCGTCCACCCACAGCTCTCCTCCTCTCTCTGATCTCACTGCAGCATTTCTCGTTGTCCCTCGATGTACCGGGGAGGACAAAGCTGTCACTGATGTTGTTAAGACAAATCCTTTAGCGACTTCATATTGATACCGTTTCAGCCTGGATGAAGCTACTGTTGTTTTCATATCATGGCAGAACTGGACAGGAAGGCATCACACACTCAGAAGCCATACACATTAAGGTTCTTGTCATCCAGGTGGGACCTTATTTCGGAAAAAGATTGTAGTCAACAGAGAGAGACAATGCATTTTTGATCCTCTTTGAAATATTCTATCATTTACACGTATGATGTTTGTCAATTTAACAGATTATTTTCAAGCCAAAAAAGTTGAAGTTTGCTGTAGAATTAAGTTTTAAAAACGTAGTAGAGGTGATGTCATTGTAACTAACTCTAACTACAGTCTGTTCAAAGTCAACAAAGAAGTGATTTTCACCTCTTTGAATACTTTTTCACCTCATTCTTGAAGATTCAGGTAAACTATGTCAAAGTAGCAGCCATTATCGCACTGGTGCTGCATTACATGTGATGACCGATGCAATCTTTTAAACTGTTTCACACAAGACTAGATGTTTCTTTACTGTGTTTTCCACAAAATGACTTTCTTCACTTGTGAAATTATCTTTTAAGTTGACAAATATCACATGTGTGAATGATGGCGCAATTGAATTTATTTTCCGAAGTGGGGCGTAATGGGATATATCGGAAAGGGTCGGATTTCAGCTCTTTATGTTTTATTTAATTATACTTCATAAATTAATTGAAATGTAATCAGTTATTGTAATTTTCTTTTACCTTTTCTCTTTAATTTATCTGTTCCTTTGAAATTTGTTTAATATTTTTGTTGCTATATAAAGATCTGTGTCGTCTGAATTTACCCCTTTTGTCCTGTTTTTTGTCTTTACTTTCAATATGATACATTTTTCATCATTCATTAATATGAATGAACTGTCTAAAGAGTATGTAAGCGAGAACACTACACAGACACTGATTATTATTTTTTATTTATTGCATTTTAGAAGAAAGGCAGAAAGAAACGTTTAAGTAGGGAGTAAAAGGGAAAGTATCTGATGGATTAAGTTTGGAAAGTTAACTACAATTCAGATGTTTTGCGGAAAGGGAATAGAGAGGGTATGAATATTTTGGGGTGGTGAAGCATGTTTGTGTGGATCTGTGTGCGTTTTTGAGCAAAAAAAAAAAAAAAAATAGGCAGAGAAAGATAGCAGACAGTGGCAGTAGGGAGAGGTGTGACTGTTTTCTAAACTGATTTAAGGCCCAGCCCTCCCAGGCCCCCAAAGCTTCCAACATGCCACAGGGAGTTGTCCCATAATCCTCTGTTCCAGGTAAACAGCTTTCTTTTTCTGAAAGCCTGGGCCCATCTCCTGCACAGACATACACGCTATCAAAAAGTCTCCTTTACGAACGCCTTTAAACCTCTGCCTTGCTTAAAGCTTGAGGCCTTTTTATCTGTAATGAAACTCGGTGAAGCACAAATGCTGCTCTGTAATTGGTGAGAATTGGCTTGATGTTTGTTGATTTGTGGCTGATGAGGTACTTATGCAAACACCATAGCGTCATTGTTTGTCTAGTCCAATGCTGCCTTGTATTTCACCTTTGGTTAAGGTCGCATGTCAGTTAAGAGAGTGAGAAGAGGTTTTTGTATGTTTTATTGTACAAGAAACAGCAGCTATTTCCATACAGTCGGTTGTTACAATACACTTTACATGATATGATGTAAAATGTGAGGTTGGACAAGGTCATGCAAGATATCTATCATCATAACATAAGGCAAGGCTAAAGACATAACATAAGCCAGTTTGCATGCTTTTAACCTGTACAGCTGCAAGATGGACAAAGTTGTCTTTTCCTTAGTTCTTTTCCCTCTCTGTGTTTAACAAAGTCTTTCTCCACACAGCAGAGAAACTCCTCTGTTTACACTCCATCACAGACACTTAAACACTACTCCCTCGCCTCTGCCTTCCATTCCCTCTTTAATCTCTCCCTCCTCTCTTTTCTTTTCTTTTCTCTATCCACTCCATTTAGTCATTAGGTCGGCTCTCATCTGCATAAGCTTTCCGTTGTAGCACTCGATTGCACTGGGCTCCAGCTCATGTTTATTAAATAAGCCTTCTTGTTGTGTCAGCCCCACAGCTTGCCCTGCTCTCTGCCTTGTCCTACTGTTTTCTTGCTTTGCTCTCGCTCTCTCTCCCTCTCTCTTCTGTCTCTTTTTTCTTCCCTCTCTCTGTGGTTGGCATGCTCGCCTGCCCTCTCCCTTCCCCCCTCTCTTCTTATTCCTCTGTGGGGGTATTAAAGGCTGTTTCTGTTGGCCGTCACTCTTCATAAGTGGTGTCTTGCTCAATGTGTTCGCCCTGTTCCCTGTGCGAGTGCACCTCAATGCCCCGGTGCGCGCTCTCACTACAGGCCCCACTCAGAATGGAAATGAAGGGAGTCTGTAATGAGTTCCACTCAGCCAGGGTCCCCAACCCCACCGCCATCAGCCAGCTTAGAGGAGAGAATCAGAGAGACGGAGAGAGGGTAGAAAGACGGGGGTCAGAGATGGAGGGAAGAAGAGGCTCAAGGGAAAACACAGGGCTTTTTTTTATTTTTTACACCCCCCTCTTTAGTGCCTGGTTGCCAAGCTGCTACAATGTTAAGCTGGCCTTTCTTTCTGTCCATAGGGAACAGTGTGGGACCATCGCATAGGGTAGAGGAGAAGACAGGAATGATGTTTCCTGCATGTGTGTGTGGGTTGTTGGACAGACAGAAAAGAGAGGAGGAGGCAAAGGACAAAGCAGTGGTGGACAAGAGAGATGACAGGATTTAACTAAGAATAAAGGGATATTCTGTATCTCAATATGAACATGAGTGAGTGTATAGTGTATACTGTGGGACTGCTGTCAAAATCAGTCACATGGGAATCCCACAGAGCAATAGCAGTCCTGTTGTCATCAGGGTAAGATGCTGCTTCACTGTGAGCTTAAACCTCTGAAGGAAGCTGTGAAGCAGAATGTAATTAATTAACTGTAAAGCTCATAGGCTTAATAACCATGCAATTTTAGGCCATAGCAGTTTACCCTTAAAATTAACAAGCCATGGCAGTTTTAAATCGCCAGCTTGTAGTGGAAGCTGACATGTGCACTATATTATAGATACAACTCAATCTAAGAACATGAAACATGCACCCCCTTTTCCCCCCTTTGCTGAATCGTCTCTTCATTTATGGATGGAAACTCTCATCTGGGTTAAGGTTAATGGTTTTAAATGGATCCAAATATTGCTGGCATTCATTACATTTTTTGCACGTTACTCTACAGTGACAATCTCACTGTAACCTCTACCTTTTGAGAAGAAGGAAATATGCAAAAAAAAAAAATGCCACAGTTAGCTAGAAAGAAGCCATTAACTCTTTGATTAGTAGTAGTAGATAGTTTTTAGTATTTTAAATGCTATATTTTTCACAGAGATAAATTAAGTAAAGTCATGTCAAACAATTACAAGTAGAGGTTGAGAGGTTCAGGAACAGATTTCTTGAATTGCTTTAAATGATCGATTTTAAGAAAGTGCTGAATTTTTGGAATCTAACATTAAAAGTAGTCCAAGTTCAGATCTAACTCATGTATTTCTTGTTCACATTCATCACATTTGCCTTAGTTTTAATATGGATGCACTGACATCTTTTCACCTTAAAATCTGTACAATATAGACTTTTGTACGTTCCAAGTATGTGTGTAACTCTATAATTTACTGGATTTTACACTATGTGTGACATGGGAGTTGTTAGCGTGTGTCTACCTAAGACATTATTCGTCAGACATTCTGCCTCTGCAGCATTCACCTTTCCTTCTAAGGTAGCTGGGAACTGCAGCTGCTGCAATCCACTGACATCTTTAGAAGTTAGTTGTGTTTTTACACATAAATTTCTGTTAGAAATGTGGGATGTGTGCAAGTGGTTGTTTCTATCCCATGAGTCATATCAGATGTTATTTGCACAGTGTTCTGAATCTGTACACCAAAACAGCCAGGTGGAAAAGTTTTAGTCATGTCAACACATACTCAGAAAGTGTATCTTTTTGTGTGTGTGGAGAGAAAAGGAGAGTTGTGTCTGTAAGGCTGCGATAGATGAGAGACAGCTGATAAGGAGACCTGGGGTTAAAGTAGTCAAACAGCGTGCAGATACAGAGTGACTTGGTCTTCCCTATCTATTCCTCCATGTTTGTGCGTGTATTCCTATCCAGGCTATTGTACACAAGACTGTCTATTCGGAGGCAGATGCCTCACCGGGCGTGAAGCCCAGGAATTGTGTGTGTGTGTGTGTCTGTGAAAGGGGGTAATGGCTGACTCTACACGGCCTCTGACCCTGCTGGGCAGCACAAGTCCTCCTCTGTTTCTCCTCACACTGATTAGAGGGTCAGAGCTGCATCACAAACACACACACACAGACACACTTAGAAATGCACGAACCTACAGACACATCCACTGTGTGCCTCATTTGGCACTGCCGTCAGCACAATGGAGAAGGAGAAAGAGGACATTCAGTAATGTTGAGAGAAGGAGAGAGGTGGGGTCAAATCGAGAGAGAGAGAAAGAGAGAGAGAGAGAGATGTGAAGTGAGGCACATAAAGAGAACAGCGGCACAACATGGATTTGCAAAGATAAGAGAGAAAAAATGGGTAGTACAGGATATAGGCTTGGAGAAGACAGATATGCTCAAACAAAGATAAAAGGGAAGAGGGTGAGAGTGATAGGCCTGGTTATTAGAGACAGAGAGCAGAGGATAAAAAAGTGAGGGTGGGTGGAGTTAAGAATAATATAGAAAAGGGACTTGTGGAAATTGGTGACTTTTTTTTTTCGCTTGCTTTGTCCTTTCTTTCCTCTCTCTCCCCAAAGGTGAATCATTCAACATCTTTCATTTTTCTGTACAGTTTTGCTCTCTGTGCCACCATACAACCTCGCTATCTTTACATCTCATACTCTCTTCCTTTCCCTCATATGTCTTTATCAGGAATGAAAAGGGTGTTGCAGAACCACTATTTTCTAGAGGTTCTGAAAGAAACACAATGTCTGAAAACTAGGTGTGTGTGTGTGTGTGTGTCTTTGTGTATGAGAAAGACACACATTTAGCCCTTGAGGAAGCTTCCTTGACATTTGACTAAAGCCTTGGGTGTCTGTGGGCCACTTTGTCTATGCATGCATGTATCCCTGTTTGCATTTCTCTCTGTGTGTGCAAATGGTTTTGAGTGTGTGTGCAGGCGTGCACGTATGTGACACTGACCCATGTAAAGAGACTGTGTGTATGTGTGTGTGTGTGTGAGGGGCATACATAATGGATGCTCTGCTTGCCGCACACAAGAGCACACAGTGCCGTAAGGAATTCCCAGCTTAACAAGCCTGCTTGTGTGTGTGAGGGAGAGAAAGACAGTGAGAGAGAGAAGGGCTGATAGAAAAAGAGGGAGAAACACAGAGAAAAGGAGTGTGTAACATCCATAACTGATTCCAGAGAATTCAGCCATGAGGCGAACATCCCCATCATCTTTTTCTACCAGTATTCAACTCTACTAATTTTTCCACTCGTGCCCTTTTCTTCATGTATCTTTCTAAAGATTTCTGTGGTACAGTCCCTCTGTTTCCTTCCACTTATCCATTCCAACACACACACATCACCTCCCCTATTTTGTATAATTGTGTCTTCAGCTCTTCAAACAGGCTCCAGTGTATCTAACCCTAGCCCCCTCTCTTCAGAGTGGAAATGTCATTTGTTTTGTGGACGGTTCCAGAGAAAAGCAGCCAGAGTCTTCCACCTGTTAGGCACTGATAGCATGCGCACACACACACACACACACACGCACACACACCTACATACATTCATAGTCCAGCGTCTCTGAATATTGCTGTAACACACATGTTCTTTGTGTTCTGTTGCTCTCTAAACACAGAGAGAATGAGAAACATGATGACAAGCAGGGGAAAAAAATTGATTTTTACTCATTTATTCATTTCTTTTTTACCTCCTGGCCATGATGAGAGGTTTCTAGAGCATTTTCAGAGATCTTATGTCAGATTACCTGGAGTGAAAGTCGTCCAGTTCTTTCAGTAATGTACTAGCAGCTACTGAAACCTGAGAATTGGACACAGAAGTTCGTGCTGATTTTCACTCTGAGGCACTTTTGCTCTATGATGGTTAAAGCACAAATAACCCTCAGACATCTAGAACAGTTTTGTGGTACCTAACCTTTTCTAGGTTATTTAGTTATTCTTAATTGTTTGTGTAGTATCAGTCTGACTAAGGAGAACCTCAGTTTTGTTTGGTCCATTTTAAGACACAATCTAATATTTGCTTTGTCTGAGCATTAATGAATTTGTGAGAAAATACTGTAAAAATAGAGGTACTTTATTTGAACATACAGTAGATGTTTTAGACTTTCAACATCTAACCTTCATTTAGCAAGTTACAGCCATTTGTTGACTTAAGTGAAGACATTATGATGAATTACGTCAGCCCGATGTCAGGGCCTAAACACATTCCGTATAGAGTGTGTAAACATGTAGATAAGACTTATGTAGTACCATTAAAACCTGAGAACCTACACTTTACCTTACTTTTTTTTAAGCAAATGGCTACGATTAGTGATGAAACAGTTATTACACATTTTAGCCACAGATGATCTCGGTCTTTGAGGGTTAGGAAATCTTCCTCCGTGGTTCTGGTGGGACCCTTAAGTGGAAAAAAGAGATTGGAAAGTATGACAATATTTTCTGTTTTTGTTAAAACTGACCACACATTTTGTAAGACAGCTGAAATCATTGCTCTGTACAAAAGAGTATGTTTCAGTTTTACATTTCTGAACTGTGATTATTCCACCTCAGATTTTTTTTTTTATACCACCTAGAGAAATGATGCTAAAGCCACACTTTATCCAGAACACAGAGCTCAAGTGTTGATCCACAGTGCAGAATATCAGCTTTATCTTTGGGTTGGAGTAAAGCTGAGGGTTGAGGACGGCACCCAGAGGTGTCAAGGTGTCTGGGCCCAGCAGAGGACAAGAGATGCACTGAACACTGGGTAAAAAAGAAGGGCAAGTAAGAGCTGTTACTAACAGACTGAAATGTCAAAAGATTTCTGTTTTCTCATTCTCCTCTGTGCCTTTTGTAAACAAAAGTGAGGCCAAAGTAAGAAAGAAAGAAAGAAAAAGAAAGAAAGGAGGTGGAGGGAGACGTAGGGTGGCTTGGTGCTTGAGTGGGAGTGACGAGGAGGAAGGGAAGGAGGTGGGAGAGGCAGGGGTTTCTATTGTAATAGCTGGGTCACAGGGATGCCTGCCATTCAGAATTGAAAAGAGGCCCCAATTAAATGACTTTGTTGAGCAAGTGAGCTGGAACAGTGTGTGTCTGTGTGTGTGTGCGAACGTCTGCATGTGTGTTTGTGTCCTCATATGTAAGTACATGTGTCTGTGCATATATGCATTTTGGAATGTTACTCCAAGGAATATGTGTGTGTGTGTGTGTGTGTGTGTGTGAGTGACTGCATGTCTTTGTGCCTGCACACATGCACATTTTTTGTTGTACTAGGGGCGACGAGGTACTTCAAGTGTCGCCATGGCGCTGTAATTAGCGAGCAGAGGTGAAAGGTCAGCCACAATTCTGCTGGCCCAGGACAGGACCTCTCTGAAGAACAGGAGGAGGTGGAGGGACGGGGAGGCGAGGAGAAAGGAGAAGGGAGTGTTTTACAAAGCAAAGACTAAGCGTGGAGTTAAAGGAGTCTCATGATTGAAACCGGAGAGAATAGAAAGCCATTAAGCAGTGTTAGTTTTGTAACGGTTATCCACCCCGCTCTCCCCCTGCTGGATTATGTTGACATGTTTATTGCTGAATTGTGTGTATGTATGTGTGCGGCAAATGCAGGTTGGACACTTTGAGTAAATTTCAATGTGTACTTCATAGGTAGGTCCTTAATCTTGTAAGTTCTTTTAATCTTTTGTAAAAGGAAAACAGATTGATTGTAAGGATCAAATGAAAGCAAAGCAAGCTGGAGGTAATGTATGGGCGATGGAATGAAGGAGAAAAATTAGAAGAGATGGAAGGAAGGCAGGAAAAGCTGAAAAAGAAATATAAAAGTAGAGGCTGTTTGAGCATCGGAAGCTCAGACAGCTGCAATTGTGAGAGATGATGATTTAAAAAGCCTGTTAAACACCCTAGTTAATGTAGAAACTGTCTCCCGGCTTCTTTTAAACGCCTGTCTCACTGTGTGTTCAGCTGTCTGCCTGTCTGTCAGAGTATAACATTCTGTGTCTGTAGATCCGCTGGCGCCATGTTTCACTACCTTGGGCCCTCCATGGGTCTGCAGCGGATCAGTTTGAAAATGGTGTATAAATTAGTAAAGCTAGAAAACAAGTTCCCTCCATCTCATAAAACCTCCTGTAGATGTCCTGTCAGATCTAGCACTGTTGAGGAATGGTATTATGACACTTTCTGTTCTGCTCTTGCACAGGAAAAGCACCGTCTTTATCAAAGTATAATGTCTCCAGAGAGGGGGGAAGACAATTGTTCTTGTCAGATTGTCAGTTTGAGTTGAATAGAAAAGTAGGCCTGTTTATAATTAGAGACTCTTTGCACAGTCAATAGAATTTTTATAACTTCATCTCATCCAGTCTCCCATGCAGCTACATGGCTGCTCAAACACCACGGGTACTGTAATTTGTACTTAAAGGTCACCTAGAGTGGTTGAACACTTGGTGTTTTAATTACCCTTTGTGTATACACAGTGTGAGTAAAAACCTTTACAAAGCTTTTTGTAAAGCAGGGAAGAGATATGAGCTCTAATTTTGAAGGCATGGCATGTAGTTGTCGAATGCAGACACAATCTGTTGTTGAAGACATGAGGACTCGCGTTAGTTGGCATATGGTGATCAACACATCCTACACAGTGTGCCAGTGAGAGAGAGTACTGTGAAGGGGTATGCATGTCTTTGGGGTGACATTTTTGTGTGTGTTCTTAGAGCTGAATGTGAATTAAGTCAGCAGGGTAATTAAAAGTGGACTCCATTTACAGTCAGCCACACTTAGGGCGTGCAATTTGAATTTTACCCTGCAGCTTTATAGTTAACCATAATTTATTTCTACTAAGTGTGAGGCGATCAGAGAATCAATACAATTTTAGGGCACTTTGTACAGATGATTTTATAGTGAAAGAGTATCATAATGAAATACCAAACTTGACATGCATTTATAATAGAAAATTATTTGTACTTCTCTGTCCCCAGTGTTATTTAATGAATGTAATGTGAGCTTGTATTTATATATTTACCTAGGCTCATGTGTGGGTGCATTTATTTTGAAAGCTTCAAGTGAAGCTGTTAAGGAAATCTGAAGTTATTTTGGCCATTTCTCACCTCTCCAAGTGGTTGGTTTAGTTTTTTAAGTATAAATAAGATTTTTGCATACAGTGTTGAAGGGTCCTCACAAGTACATTAAGACAAGCATGTGTATAGGCCTGTTATCTTCATGTGTGCACTGTGCTCTACATTGAGGGAGTGCGCCTGTTAACTGTGTGCCAACTGGCACAGAGCCCTTGGCAGTGGGCTGGCATTCGCGTGCCCGCTCAGCTCCCACCACCTGTCTGGTCCCTGGAAGAGTCACCGGGATCCTGCAGGGAGGGCCTCCACTGTGGGCGGGGGGTGTTTTGTGTGCAAGTGTGTCTTGTGCACTGTGTGTGTGTGTGGAATGTGGGTTGCAGCCTGGGAGGAGGGGAGGCCAGAGGGAGCAGGGAGTAAGTTGGTCCTTTGGACCTCCAGATCTCCGCCACAGGAAGGGGTCGTGGTGAAGACTCAGTCAGACAGGGATGGCTGTGGCCTAGTCTGGGCACTGCTACCTCTAGGAGCCTGTGAAAATCTGCCTGTCCTTCCCTCAATCCATCTGTCTGTCTGCCTGTCCATCTGCATCCTGAATTAGTGTCTCTGTCTTTTTGACTGAATGTTTGTCTTCATGAACCCAAAGGATGCCAGGAGAAGAGAGGGAGGTAGACACACTGCCCCCCTCAGTTTTTTTCTGCCAAATGTCTTATTGAAATATGAGGAACGTCACTTAGCTAACCTGCTGCCTCCTAATTTCACTTGCTCTGTTTTTTAAAGATATAATTGGAATGAGCAAGAGGAGAAAGAATGATAATAGAGAGAAATAGAGCGCTTAAAGGCAAGACGCCGTTTGTTGTACGGCTGTGTGAGGGAGTAGTGGGTTTTCAGAAAACCCTTGTACTACCTTTCAGCAAGGGATTGTGTGAACATACACTTACTCAATAATTTAGCCTCTGCAAAGAGTGGTTCTGATTAAATAATGAAAGAGCTTGGCACTGATGATCAAGATTGTGAGAGTGTGTGTGTCAGTGTGTGTTTGTGGGTTTATCCATCCGTGTGCTAGCTTGGTCGTATGTTGCACCCCAGCCTATAAAATCACAATCAGGGCCCATGCTCACATCCTTGTGACAAGAATGGCCCTAAATATCATTTCAGGACTAACAGTATGGTAATCTACACAGCAGAGAACTCCACTGTGTCCCTATATACTCACTGGAGCATCAGGATGTAATCAGCGTGAACAATCATAGGAGCAAGAAACAGCTCTTTTACTCAATTTTTTTTTTTTTTGTATTATTTCTGGCGTCAAAATAATATGTGATTTGACACAAAAAACTTGTTGAAGCTTTGAATGATACAGTTTGTGTAGTTTTTTTTTTTTTTTTTTACAACTTATCAGACTCCATCACACTCTGGCCTTTCTGCTTCTTTTGCTTCACTTTGTCATTTCTTTTTAAGATTCATGTTATGCAGTCATGGTGCTGTCAGGTACTGTATCTTTAGGCATTATTGACCTCTGTCATGAGCTCTGTTCAATGAAACATTGGTAATTCCAAACTGTTGCTAATGGTTCAGGTCCAGGGCAGAGTTCAGGCCAGCACGGGTGAAGGGTCAGAGGCTATAAAAGCCTGTTGCTGTCTGGGGTTTGTAGATAGTTATAAATGGCCTGAGACCACATGTCCAGTAGCACTAGAGGCTCTAGCCTGACCTTTGAACTCTAATGACTTGTAAGGTTCAGAGGAAGCCACAGGCAGCCACCAGAGCAAAACCTCTGACCCTCAGATCAGCAGAGGGCAAAGGTCAAATGTAACACTGATTGGATGGCTGTATGGTTATATTGGTCTACTGCTGGAGTGAGCAGAGTAACACACCACAACATTCGCAATCAGTTAAAGTCGACCTTCGGTGTCCCTGCAGAGAATTTCATTTTCACATGGGCCCTTTGACTGGAGATTGAACTCAGGTCTTCATGTTGTGAAGCAACAATACTAACAACAGAACCTCCACTAGTTAACAACCATGCATTAGTGTTGGCTATCGACAGCTTAACAATGGTTCATCAGCTGCATACAAATCAGACTGTCACTACATTGCCTATATTAACCAGTTAGATCTGTGTTCCTGTGTGAAGCTCTACATTCTTATAATATTCTCTGCATGTTATAAAAAAAACTTAAGGTCAAAGTAGAAGGGTATACATTAATTTCAAATTCAATTTCCTCCCACCTCTTCTCATCATGCCCTATCCGATGGTATTGATAATTTACTTGCACATCACAAATCTGCAATCAGCACAGCAGTACACATCTCCATCCCTTAATGGCACATAACACAAGCTCACATTATAGCAATACACAGCATCGACTTTAATGCAAAATGACTGCTGAACCTTGGGTAAAGCTTGTGTGTATACAGTTCATGCTTACGTATATGTCTGTGTGCCGGTGTGTCTGTGTTGTGTATGTGCACCGATATCAGTGAGGCGGGTTTGTGAGGTGGGATAGGGGGTGTAATGTGGTGAAGCTGTTTTTCCTATAATGCAGGCTATCCTTCATGTCTTATCTGAGGCTCCTAATGTCTTGGGCCAGTGGAGGCTGGAGTTTGCGATTCATGGCCTAGACCTTGGCTTTGTGAGAGCAGACATTAATAACCTCTCCCTGCCTTCCTCTACCTGCTGCACCACCAGTATCCATATGGCTCATGAATGCAGCTGTGTGTCTGTGTGTGTCTTTCACTCTTTCTGAAAGAGGCAGAAAGACAGGGCAAAGATCAACAGTTCAAGTAAGCTAGGTGACAATGATTCAATAAGAAGGAGAGAAAGGCGAGGAGGGAGGCTGGGAATAAATGGCACAGTGCAATGATCTTTATCCCTGACCTGCTAAGAGTCTGTGTCTTTACACTGATGTAATATTAATGAACACAAAGTCTTGGTCCCTGTTTCAAAGAGGTTTAAGTGATCTACAGTTGTGGAAAAAATTATTAGACCACACTTGTTTTCTTCAATTTCTTGTTTATTTTAATGACTGGTACAAGTAAAACTACATTTGTTTGGACAAATATAATGATAACAACAAAAATGGCTCATAAGAGTTTAATTCAAGAGCTGATATTTAGCCGTTTTTTGTGGTTTTCTTGATAATAACCAAAATCACTTCAGTTCTTACATCAATAGCTATGGTGTTGTACTGCCAAAAACAGTGCTTTTAGGCATTCCATGTTTTCTTTTCTGTCTGTTTTAGTCACATGATACACACAGGAGTTAGTACTTGATTGCATAACCATTGTTTTTGATGACTTTTGATTGTCTAATAATTTTTTCTGCGACTGTATTTATTGACTTTCAGAAGATTTTAGAAAAGATTTTGTCAGACAACATATACAAAGGGTTACAGCTAAAAATATGCACAATATTTTCTGTTGCTATAGCTGCTTCCCAGTCAAAACAGTAGCATTTGCATTACACATTTATCTTTGGGTTACTGGCTTTCACAATAAAACCTTTAATATAGTAGTTTGTTACTGAACTTAGTTGGAGCATTTCATTAGGAGGGAAGCTCACAGTTTCAACACACTGTTTGAGCGTATAAAATAACATCTGAAACATTTAATATAATGTGCACAACAATGTCATAGATGTTTTTAGATATTCCAAACTGGAATTACTGCGCATGCTGAGTCTAAGTCATCTTTATTATTTTGTTAAATATGAACAGATTGTCATTTGAGCATTATGTACAGTATATGATTAATATGTGAAAAGGAATGACGTTAGAATGGCAGCTCCTTTCTCTGTAGAAATAATGTCCTATCGAAAAGCCATACACACACAGTGATGCCCAAGCTCGACTGGTGTCATAGTCTGCAAACAGAATTTGTCATGGCAAGTTGTTCATTACTCTGTGTCTGGTTCGACCAATCAAATATGAGCACAATTACAACCATAACAAAAACATGACACCTTGTAGTTTGTGCATGTGCCTGCATCCATGTCCAAACAGAGAATAGTGGAACAGATAAGACATGGAGAGGAAGCACGAAGAATAACCGTGACTCCTGATAAATATAGCTAAAGTGTTCCAGTCTGTTTTGGCTTTTAAAGAAGAGGTACAAAGGAGAGGAAAAGATAGAGAAAGAAAGCAGAAAATGAAGTGGATTTCATGGAAGTGGAAATAAATGCACGATGAGAGATTTTGGATCCTTAGCTAATGATTGTTTAGAAGGATTTTTTCCCTGTTTCTCAGCTGGGTCTCTTTCTTGTTTGCAATTTACCTCTGAGTAGCTATGTTATATTGTATACTTATTTGCCTGTATTTATCATTTCACTGAGAACAGAAGAGGCAAAATAGAGTGTAAGCATGAAAGTGGAGTAAATTTGAGTAGCAAAATAATGGAAATTGATGGGGAGTTTGATAAATACCAAAAATATTATATTACAGTGTATGTTATATTGCCTCTCTGTAGATCTGATAGTGTTTATACAAGGGTGTGTTCAATGAACACTCAATTAAATGTGAATTACTGACCTTGGTGGACATGGTTAAGGTGTTAAAGTCCACATTTTCCCCAAAAATGTAATTAAAATAAAGGATAAACAAGTCAATTTAAAAAAATCCATTATGAGAAAGATCCCTGTCTTTCTTTGTGTGACTCCCTTACACAGTCCAAGGACAGGTTTGTATTAATTAAATATTCAATACCATGTCTGACCACAGGAGGATTCATTCTCACATAGTCAGAGTCATTTACTAGATTTTTTTTACCATCTACATGAGCTTAAATCAGAGGGGATAAAACACCAGAATATGAAAATACACATCTTCTTTCTGCAGCGCTCTCCTTTTGGGCCACATAAAAAGACTAAATATAGATGAGCTGACAGTGTTTATGGAAAAGAGAAACACTTTTCTATGTGAATAGAGCAGTAGAGTCATATCTGAGCAATCTGTTATTATAGACATCAGTCAGTTATTTAACCTCCTACACAGTTGTATATGGATATGCTGTTATATACTGTATATACTGTGTGTGTGTATGTATATATATATATATATATATATATATATATATATATATATATATATATATATATATATATATATATATATATATATATATATATATACACACACACACACATAGATATACATACATACATACATATATCATGATTAGACAATCAAAAGTCATCAAAAACAATGGTTATGCATCAAGTACTAACTCCTGTGTGTATCATGTGACTAAAACACACTGAAAAGAAAACATGGAATGCCTAAAAGCACCGGTTTTGACAGTACAATGCCATAGCTATTGATGTAAGAACTGAAGTGAGTTTTGTTATTATCAAGAAAACTATGGAAAATGGCTAGATATCAGCTCTTAAATTAAACTCTAATGAGCCATTTTTGTTGTTATCATTATATTTGTCCAAACAAATGTACCTTCAGTTGAATCAGGCATTAAAAGAAAACAAGGGTGGTCTAATAATTTTTTCCGCAACTCTGTGTGTATGTGTGTGTGTGTGTGTGTGTGTGTGTATGTGTATGTGTATGTGTGTATATATATATAAATATAAATATAAATATAAATATATATATATATATATATATATATATATATATATATATATATATATATATATATATATATATATATATATGTGTGTGTGTGTATATATATATATATATATATATATATATATATATATATATATATATATATATATATATATATATATATATATATATATATATATATATATGTCATTTTTGGATTTTCTGCCTGAAAAAGGGTACAGTACAAAAGGGTACAATATCTTGAAAGGTAATTATGTGATTTTTGCCCAGTAATGTTAAAAACTACTCAGCACTGCTTCCTTAACATAGCCTATTACTCTTCTTCGAAAAATGTGACGTTCCATGGAAGTCTTCTTTATTTTGTGAGGCCATTAATTGGCTGGAAAATTGTGTTCTGCTGGTTTAAGTCACACCGGGGGAGGAACAATCCTTAACTGCATTAATTTGTAAATCATAGAAGAGTCGGTTGCTGCTCATTATGGGTTTCTTTGCTTCTAAAGAACGAGAAATGAACCATGGTGTGAAAATGCCCTAATGCTGGCTGACCCACACATCTTGTGCTTGTGTGAGTGGAAATGCATTTGGTATCATGTTTCATTGGCGGCAGAGAGAAAGTGAGGCTGGCCTTTTTGCTCTGATAATAAGGTGACATTTTACTCAGCATAGTCTCTGGCCTTGCTTTACCCTCTTTTACAGCTATAGTACATCTATTTTCCTCCTGGACTTTCTCTGGGTCTCTTTGTCTCTTTATCTGTGTGTTTTCTTCTGCATCTTTCTATATTTTGCTGTCATCAGCTTCGCTCTCATTCACCTTTATAAGACTGCTTAAACCAAAAATTGGCAAACCATCATTTTTAGAACTAGTTTGGATATATATAAACACAGTACTTGTCTTTTTGCTGTTTTTATATAGCACTGTTGTTCTTCAAGAATACACACACCTTAAAGTTTTGCAAATGCGTTCTATGAGAGATATAAAGTAATCATATAGTGGAGATGTAGCTTTTTCATGTATTCTTAATTTATAGTACATTTTTCAGGTATCCTTTTACTTGTACTCCCTAAATAAATGTACTTTCTACTCATAACATTTCTAAAACAGGCTAGTTACTTTATTTTTAATGCATTTGAGGGGAATTGTTGGTGTCAGTGGGACAATAACACAAACAGAAAATAGATGGAGACTCAGCCATGGTGAAAACGTGTTCAATCAGTCAGTCTTTATTTATATAGCACTTTTCATACATTAAGGATGTAGCACAAAGTGCTTTACATATAAGTTTAAAAATCAGTACCCCCCCCACACACACATACATATGCAAACCCACAAGCTCACACATACTTAAAAAGACTAACTGAGCACGGGAGGACCAGAAAGAAAAAGTAAAAGAGGAGGCGCTGTCTCAGGGAGCCATCCGCACCAGGAGGCAGCCGCCGACCCTGGCAACCAGGCGCCAGCAACACAGTGCCGCATCCCAACCAGTGGGAGAGGGCCAACTGGGACCCCCACCCACCAGAAAGGAGCAGACCCCAGTGAAAGAAGGTGCCACAGCCACCAGCATTGTCTCTAATAAAATGTTTGAGACCTGTGAACTAATATCAACATGTACGGGGTGAGGTGCTGTCAGCTTTGCACCAAAAAAAGCAGATAAAAATATAGGAATATTACAATTTTATCGAAGTTGAATCTAAACTTTTGCTTCTACACAAGTATTTCTTTTTTTAGAAAAGAATGTGAGTGCTTTTGTCATCTGTTCAATTCATTATATTAAAAAACTCATGGTGCCTCCCATTTTTCTTTTCAAAGAGATTTTCTGCTTTGTAAATGTCCAAGACCTTATATATCTACTCTGATTCATTTAATAGAAAACCACATTGATTTTATTTGAAAAAAAAAAAAAACATTACTGGTCATTATTATATGTCATGCTACTTGTTGAATACTGTTACTGCATGAGTGTGTAAGTGGTGTTATTCTGATGTCACCTTAAAATCCTGCAACCATGTAACATGTTCCAACTTAATCTGACCTGAATGGTTTGGGACTTGTTCCAGTCTTTTATTTTTTTTTGCAGGTATGTAGATAAATATATCTCTCTGTCGCTTTCACACATTTGGCTCTTCCATTGCCTTTGTACATAGTTGTCCATGTGTGTGAGAGACAAAGGGAAGGAGTTGTCTCAGTTGAGTAGTACTCAAACCTCTGCCCCGTTAATTAGCTCAGTAAATGCTGTTGAGATTATAGCAAGGGAAGTGAAGCTTGTCAGTCAGTGTGGGGTAAAGAGAAATGAATGGAAAAAGGAGTCGGTGAGGGAAAATCATATATCTATGCTCAGAGATACCATTGTAAACCATGGACACTGTTTTTTTTCCTGCTGGAGGGAGGTGGTAGACATGGAAATTGATTTTAAAAATGATTAAAATACAACATTAAAGGAAAAAAAAAAATGCACTGAGCTTAGAAGACACAAACATTCTACATGTTGACTGCACATTTTTTCACTATCCTGTCCTTTTGTGTTCCTCCCTTACCCAATACCCAATTTATATCTTCATGCTCTTTTGCTTTGTGCCTGTATTCATGCCACCCACATATTTGAGATGAAGGGTAAAGAAAAATAAAAAGAAAGAAAAGTGAATGAAGGAGTCACTGAGACCCCATGGTGATAATGAATTAGTATTCTTCTGCAAATTTGACTTTTTCAAGTATTTGGAACTGGCTGGTATAAAATTAAACACTGTGGATATCAGTATAATGAGTTTATCAAGATAAGAGTTTTTATTATGTTGGAATTTCATTATAAATTCATGAATGATTTTCTTCACCCTAACGCATTATCTAGTTAAAGCAGCAAAATTGCTAATATATTGTTCATTAGTATATGTTAAATCATTGATGCGGAGGTATAGGATCTAAGATATTTGATATAGATGTGGGCAGATGTTTAAAGCTTTATGTGCATTTCCTGCTCACTCTCTCACCTCCACTCAGCTACTTGTGTGTCTCTCTCTCTCAGTACCTGCCATTATGTGTAGCTGAGGTGGCTCTAATGGCCCATGGTTCTCCTTTCCTCCACCTCTCCCCTTTCATTTTCTCATAACAAGCCCCCTGCCCTCTCTCGCTGCAGCTCAGACAAGATTATCCCTCCGTTATTCCACCTTCTGGTCCGTCCCACACTTCCAGGCAGCAGTCAGGCGTGACCCTGCAGCGGCAGGAAATACGCATTTGCAACAGTCATTTCTCTCTCTTGCCCTCTCTCCTGCTCCGTGTCTCTTGCCCTACCTTTTCAAGCTCACACACTTAGAACAGGTCACAGATCATTTCAAGCACCTTGAGCGTGGTGAGGCAATTACTCTCCCTTCTGGTCACCTCCAGCACCCCTGCCACCGCTCTCTGCTCCACTCTGAGTGGGCCCTCCTCTATTATCCCCATTCTTCACACAGTGGGGATTGCCACTCTGCTAGCAGTGTCAACCAACCACTCACATCTCTGCTACTGCTGGTGTGCGACAGTCAGCCTATCAGCCAAGAAATCATCTTTCTGCTGCTGGTCTGCAGTGGTACTATCAGCACATCAAGGTGCCACAGTGTTAGTTATCTGTCACAGCAGAGGAGACAGGAAGATGGAGGCCGAGACCGGGGAACGTATTGCCTAAGTGTATGTTCATCTCAGAGTGGCTCGTTGAATGAGAGGAGCCATCCGTCATCCGTCTCTACGCTCTGTTTGTTTCCCCTTCATCACAGTCCCTCTCCATTCTGCTCCTCATCATAAGGTCGACACGAGCAGACAGCTCTGTGTGTGTTTGTGACTGTATTTGTGTGTATGTGAGCATCTGATTTATGACTGAAATGATCTTAAGCAAGAGCTAGTAATAAATATAGTGACATCACAGCAAGAGGGGAAATCGAAGTGTTGCAGAGCTTACTCATAACCCCTTCATCCTGCTATCCTGTGCAGTAGTTATTATCACAGTCACACAACTCACACACACACACACACACACACACACACACACACACACACACTGTTCTGCAAGTATAATTGAGGATGTGATCGTTAAGACTGCTGTAAATCCTGCTGCAGTGGTCAGTCCTAAAAGTGCCTGTCTCCTCTTGACAGATTCAGCCTGTTTATTTACTTTGACAGGAAATCAATCATAACACGTGAGAACACCTTATGTTGTGTCCATGCAAACAACTATCATCTAAATCACACAGTTTCTGCTCTTTGTGGGTCCATATTGGTTAGTGTTGAGACAACAGAGACAGACACATTTACACACAGAACAGGTTTGAAAAAAAAAACTGGTCTTGCCAATGTGGTCAGTGAGATTGATGAAGCTAATTTTGCAATAACAATGTCCTAAAACAGAAGAGCCTCTGTTTCACCACGATCTTTTGCTTGCCAAAAATCTTTGGAAAACTCTGCTCATCATCTGTATCTAATAGGAGAGGTGCCTTTTGGAGACACAAGCTGTTTCCATCCAACTGTCAGGCCAGATTTACACACACATTAAAGACACTGCCAAATTTAAAAAAGTGAAATAAAAGCATTTTTTCTCATGAAGGTTGAAGTGTTAGTAGCTCAATGTGAATATGATAAGAGATGATTATTATTGGACATGTTTTCATCATGTGAACACATTATAAAAACTACAAGGGCACTCAGAGAGCCTTCACCAAGACCAACAGCCCACTCCTCTACTCAGTCCACAGCATAAATGATCGTCTATGTTTTCCTTTTACACTGCATCCACTCATATGATTTTACGTCATATTCTGGCCTTTTTACTTATTGTTTTGTTTGAATGTGTACATGTATTTTGCTATGTTTACACCTGGTATTCCAGGCTCTTGGAAACACTACTGAGCCTTTTTTTAGTTTGAAAACGCTGTGGTTGTCTTATCATGTGGATAGACAGAAATGCAAACTGCTTTCTCTGCCTGATTGGGTCTAAATCAGTAACTACTACATATGCTTCCTGATTCATAGCACTTCTGTCACATGACTGTTCTGGAAGAGATCTGCCTTTACTACCAGCTGTTAATTCAACATAGACATTGAATTACAGGCATTAGTGTATTTGTTATCTCTCCCAGCAGCTGTTGTACAGTTAAAGTTGTACTAAACACTAAAACATGGCATCATGGGAGAGGACCTAATGAAGACAAGAAAAAGTGGCAAAAATAGTCTAAATATAGCATACATGTAAATGGATATACATTTTTCGCCAGGCCCTTTTTAGGTGATAAAACCAGTACAAAAGTCAGAACTAGCCCTTTCAGAGCCTCATATGGTTCTGCATAAACATTTTAAAAAGCAGAACAAAGCAGATTTCTTTGGATAGGTTTTTAATGAAATGACCTACAAGTGTGGACAGTAATGAAAGTGAGGCCAGAAAGCCCAAATTAAATGAAGAGAGAGATAAAATACCAAAAACTTTTCTGCCTGATGTTTTACTGGAAAGGCACAGATCATCTTGTCTTAAAGGTAAATAAGTTAATAAAACCAGTATATTTGTTTTTATAATTGTTATTTTCTTTATGACTGTGCTTTCTCTGCTTTAACAACCCTTAGAAAAGGATTTTTTGGGTGTTTTTTGGGAGCTGTAATGGATTAATTAGATTTCAGTTCATTTCAATGGGGAAAATTGATTCATAAAATGAGTAAATTGTAAAACGAGAACAGTCATGGGGCGAATTAAATTCATACTGTGAGGTTCCACTGTATATTGGTATGGAAGTCGTCTGGATGTCTTTAACATTAACAGACTGTTACAGGTGGTGACAGTGGTTTTGCTAATTCATGAGTTGTTGCAACTTAGTGGTTAGTTCACTTTTTCCAATTCCCACATCTAAGATACCCTGTCCTACCCTAAAGATGGTGGAAAACAGTTCCAGTTTCTGCTCATTTTTATGCATCTGCTTCAAAATGTGTGGGTTTTGTCTTTGGTTCATGCCCTACCTCACTAAGTTTCATGAAAGCCTGCGTGGCAGTTTTTGTATTATCCTGTTGACAGACAGTTGGACAGAGAAATGATCACATTACCTCCTTGGCGGAGGTATTGGCAGAGGACAACCCACCTCCCCCCTTTCACCAAAAAGCTCCCCTTCCTCAGCATTGCACAAGGTCTGTTCCCACGGTGACCAAGCTCAGCAGCACCATAGTTACAGCAGGACCCTTTGAAGCCATCTCAACCCCCCCCCCCCCCATGCTTTTTTTTTTTTTTTGCACTGGTTTTCCTTCACTGATCCCTTCGTTCCCCCTCCCAACCCATCGTTTGCTAAAGATGAGACTGGTTTTGACCACAGCTATCAGCGATCATTACATTTTAACAGGCAACACAACCAAAACAGCACATGCACATGAGTAAAATAAGCTTATAGTTCAACTTTATCTAATTTTTTACGCATACAGCACAAAAGCAGACATGCTTGTATTACTCATAGCTAAAGCACTTTGGAGTCGGTAAATTTAGGACATTAAAAGATCAGAGAAGCATGTTGAGTCCAATTTGGACTTTGTTCCATTTTGTTCACAGAATCTTCTCAAGGGGTTTACCCAGGTTTATCTCCTTTTTGTGTCATACAAAAATGATCCACACAGAGCATTTCTCCACAGTGAGTGTGGAGATTTATATGGCTGCTGGACAGATTAATCTGTGGAAAAAGACAGCAAAGAAAGAGGATGGATTTTTGCAAGGCCTTTACTGTGAAGGACCAAAGAGAGCTTGATGTTCACTGTGGGATGAACAGTTATGATGTCAAGTGATTGCCTCTGTTTTTTTAACAGCCTGCCATCATTTTCCTACTGTGATTTTCAACAGCGAAAACATCCTTAAATAACCATAACTGTGGCAATTTCTTTGTTCAGACTTTATGTAAGACATTGCATGTTTATGTGTGGATATACTTTAGGTTTGTGTTATCTGCTACTTCTATAATTTTTTAAATTGTGTAATTTCATTAGAGAAAGAACATGCAATGGGAGGATTATAGAGAGGACATTTATTATCAGCCCTTAATGGAGGAAATAACAGTGGAAGGAATGGAGTGCAGGGGAGGGATAAGACATTTCAAGAGGGATGAAAGGGGAGAGTCAGATGATGGTGGAAACATCATGATAAGAGGGTTCATATTTAGTCATTATTGATGCAAATTAGGAGCATTTATTATATTTGTGTTTTATATGAGGAAACAAAACTTGTGCCAAGTAGGTGTGTTACATAAAATGCATGCCTTGCCCATTTCTTACCCACCTTAACCTGCACTATCGTGACTCACACTCCTTTTCAACCAATTTTTGTAATCCATACACTGGAGAATCACACAGAGGTACCACCATCTAAATAGCTTTAACACCAACAACAGCAGCATGAAACAGTAATTTGCTTTTATCTTAAATTGCAGCAGCAGAAAAGACAGTGGGACAGAGACTGAGAAAGAGACTAAGGAGGGGATGATGAATTGAAAATCTAACCACAGATAACTCCACCCAAACAGCCCCTTGTGCATGAGTGTGTGTATTTGTGAATGTGTGTGTTCGTTTTTGTATATGTGTGTGTTTTAATGTTTAAAGGAGCATCCTTCTGTTTTGGCAGAGGATCACAGAGTGTTAATTCAGTTGTTATCCATGTTTGAAAATGGAGTTGGCTGCAGTATTTGTATGAGCTGTTGTTGCTTTGTGTGTGTGTGTGTGTGTGTGTGTGTGTGTGCGTGTGTGTGTGTGTGTGCATGCGGGTGTTGGCACCAGACTGTAAGGTTGCTGTGGGTCCTCACTGGCGTAGTTGGGACTCAAATGTGATTGGTGGGGACAGCGGGCCAAAGGCTGCCTAGGCTGGTGACTGCCACTTGGTAGGATGCCCCAACTAAATACAGGCCAAATCTGCAGAGATTCACCCCTATTTTTCTCTCTCCGGGCTGCTGCTGCTGCTGCTGCTGTCGCTGTCGTATCTTCCTCACAATTTGGCAACTCTTATTCATGTGTTTAACAGGACAAAAGGGAAAAAGACACAACCTCAATATGCTATTCGCACTTAATGCTTTCCTCTCAACCTCTAGCATATGATAACATTCTTCATTGTAATTATGAGCAGCCATAGGCAGCGTTTTCCACATTCTCATCAAGGCCTACCTGTTAAACACTGTAATGTAATGTGCTATCACATAGAAGCAGGGGAAGCTATTTGATTCTCTTGTTAACTAGATGTTTACTTTTACCTTGAAGTGCCCTCATAAACCAACAGCCTGCTATTTGCTTTCGTTATCCAACAAGGGGGCGTAACAGCAGCATCTCGTCACCAGGGAGAAACAACGAAATCTGTGTTATTGAGCTTTGAAGGGAAGGAGGGAAACGCAGAAGGACAGAGCAACAGAAGAGGAGTGGAAACAAAGAGGAACAGCTAGAGACAGTAAAAAGGAGAGGGAGAGATGATTAATCCAATCAAGCCTCTTAGTGTTTCATCAATAGGCATTGTTCTAAGATGGCTGCCTCTCCCCAGCTCAGGCTGTGGGCTGCGGCTAGGCTAACACACAAGCTAATCCCAGAATAATACAGAGATGAGGGAAACGTTGAGGACAGGGACCGTGCCAGCAGATTAGTACATGCAAGGGACTCATGCACAGACTTACACACACAAACAAATACTGGGCATGGAATAGAGAGACAGTCACAGATTGAGTGAGGTGCCTATTGGATTGTACAGCTTATAGTTTTATCCCATGTGAATGTGTCCTGCTGGTACTGTTGTGGAGTGTGGTAGAGCTGAACTGAGCTGCTGAAGATTCGCAGACTATAGCCGTCTGAAGCCACAGAGGTCATATGGTTGTATTTGTCTGTATTGTATGACAAATGTTTGTAGGAAAGTGTGATAACTCTTAGCAAGTGGGATCTCAAGTAGGATGTGTTACTTTCATCTTAATTCTGAACGAAAATTTACACACATGGAAAAAGCGCAACATTCCCTCCACCTCATTTTTCTACCCTCCTCCCTCAACATTTCCCTTTTTATTCCGTTTTTTGCATTATCTTGCTCTTCTGTCCCCCTGTCGATCTCCCTCCTTGCCCCCCCCTTCCTTGCAGCTTTTTCAGAGATGACAGGAGGGTGTTTTTCCTTTGTTGGGGAGCTGCTCGCACATTCTCTCCTCTGTTGACAGGTAAAAGACATGAAAGATACTAAAAGACTGAGCATGATGGAATCCTCAGGGGAGGAGGAGGAGGGAGAGGCAGACGGAAGGGAGGGCTGATAGTGAAATGGGAGAGTGGAAAGGGGGGCAGAGGAAAACCAAAAGACGAAGTCTGGCTAAAGGTAAAGTATCTAGTGAGAAAAAAAGGAAGGATTGAGTCAGTGGAGGGGGAGGAGGAAGAGGAGGAAGAAGAGCAGGACAGGAGCTGAGGAGTAGTAGAAGGGGAGGAGGGTTTGACAGTCTGTGACCTCGGGTAAGTCTCTTCGACTGTGTGCTGATGCGTGAAACCTGAGCACACGCAGTATTAGCACGCCTCACTTACTGAACACAGCAGAGGCCTGACACAGGGCAAGGCAGCGCTCTTATACACACACAGTTTTCTAACATGCATATATTACAAGCACACATGTTGGCTCATCTAATGATGCACTTACCCGGCGTTACAATAATCACACACACACACACACAAAGAGCCACAGCTTTGTACTGGTATAGTGTGTAAAATCCAACAGCTCACTGGTGAGTGGAGAAGGTCAGCTCAGGCCCTCAAACGGGCCCTGAGGTGCTGGTGCTCTGCTGCCCCTTCAGCTGCTCTCTGCTGCTTGTGTATGTACACAACTTGTGTGTTTGCTTGGCGTTCAGCCAGGCCAACCCATGTTTGTGGCCTCATACAGTTGTGTGATACGCAGTGTGCCTTAGGCAGGTCGAGCTATAATCCAGCTCCCTTTCCATGTTTCTCTCTTTCTCTCCCTCACTCTCCTTTCCTCCTCCCTGTGTGTAAGTTAATGGGTTAACCATCTCTGTCCAATAAGCAGGGATAATTGAGACAAACAAGCCAATGAGGAAATGTCACAGGAGAGCACAAGTCAAGCGCAAAACATAATGCCAGCAGCTCTTTGTGTGTGTGCTTGTATGTGTGGAGGCGGGCCTGTGTGTATGCATACATGCAATTAAATATTAAATAAAGAATACTGGATTGAATGTGCTACATTTTTTGTGCATAAACATAAGCATGTGTGTTCCTGTGGGTGTGTGATCCCACCCTGTCAGCCTCTTTGTGGTGTGTTGCTGTAAAGCAGGATTCTCCTGCTGCGTCTGCTCTCTAGGCTCCCTCAGCTGCGTTTGCATACTGTACACCTACCCCTGGGCGATTGCAGAGACACACACATACACGCCCTGTGTACACACACTATAGAAAAGAACATGCAGCACACGTGCGCACATATTTGTTAATCAAATGAGCAGTGCTTTTAAAAATTTCCTCCCTCTTTCTTCTCTGGTTCACTTTTTTCGTCTCTGGTTCTCTGCTCTTCTGTCTAATAACAACGGGAGTTGCTGAGAGGCAGCAGATCTGATGTGTTTGATATGGAGACAGATGAAGGACTGGAGGATGCAGGTAAGAGAGCTGTGTGACTATAAAAAGCCTCATCAGAGCAGAGACGTGTGGCGCAATGCATTCCCTAAGCTGCGAATGGGGAAGCTTCTGTTGTCTGAGCTAGAAAGCAGGTGTGCTGCAAGGCATTGTGGGAGGGATACGATATGACGACACATCAGTTTGCCAGCTCTGGCCAGCTCCCCCCACCTGTCTCTCTCAAGTGTCTGTGTGTGAGTGTTGGCCAAAATAAGGACTAGCAGACATTCAAAAGGAAATCCACTTTAAATGAGCAGTCACCGTGTTCCAGTGAACATGAGTGTATGCCTGATTTGTGAATATTAAAATGTGACTCTCAAAGCAGAAAATGTAAGTGCCAAGAGTCTCCTGAAGATTCATCAAGAGAAATCCTGGTGAATGTTCATCCATTTTAATGAGCAACTTTATCAAGAGTTGGCTCTCAGTATCTTTATTTTTTAAAGTATAGAGTAAGAGTTACTTGTGAGAGGTAATTGCTTTCCGATTCAAATCACTTGTTTCCTTAAGTATCTTTTTCTCTGTGGAGTGTTTGAACGGTTTTATCGGCATACGCACTGATTAAACAAAGGACATGAACAAGACATGGGTTCTGTAGGAGCAGCACTGCTCAAACAACTAACTTACAACCAACTAAATAACAACTAACCTTTCATCCAGACCAGTTGCTGAGTGTGAAACACAAAGCCTGTCAGTATTGCCTTTGGCTCAGGGAGCTCTTATTTTTTTACAAGAACTTCCCCAGCTCTCTGCTGTCCTCACACAAGTCTTCGGTCACTCATGTGGAGAGAGGAGCTCTGTTTTTCTAAAATATATTGTCAAAATAGACAGTGCTTACAAGAGTCTGTCACTTTCTCTCTCCGTCTTTTTTAGTTTGTGGTTTCCTTGTTGTGTGAAGTTGTGTCAAATTAGAAAAACACAAATAGACTGTGCTGTAATAATCTAGAAGAAGCAATTATTCAACATGATCATGTATTTATTGAAAGTCATGAAAGCTTGACGTCCCATACCAAGGAAAAGGTGTATTCAAGTTTAAGTATTTGTATAGTTTTCATCATCTGCTTGTGGATCAGCAGTTTTTGTTGGACTTTAAGGTTGATTTGGCTCAGCTGTAGCTTCAGTTTGGAAAGACAGACACATTATGCGCGTACATGTAACCACCTTGGCTGTCACCCCAAGGTGTGACTGCACCAGAAGACGAGGCCAGTGTCAAAGTCTGTCTGAAGTGTTGAGGAGTATGTGTGACAGGTGGGTGACATGCTTTAGATGAGTGTGTGGCCCTGTGGGTTTGTCTCCTGCAGACACAGAGCTGTGTGAATGAGCTGTAACAATATTAGGTGATGTGATTTTAGTGGCTTTGGAGAGCAGGTGGTTTGCATCCTGTGACTGACCAGACACTTTTATTTTTGTACTGACTCGGCCTGTTTCATAACAAACAGAGGGTTTCAGCAAAGATGAAAATGAAAATTTTAACACATCTAAATATAAAAATGTTTTATGTCAGTCAGTTACAACGCAATCACAAATATGTTGGTTACAAATGAAAATGTTCTTCACATGGACACTTACAGGTTTGTGCTCTTCTCTTTTTCATGTCATCCATCCTCCTCCTCATGACTGCTGCACACTTGACCTCTGATCCTAACCCCTCACTTCACAGGTAAGTGCTTAAACTGGCGCTCACACACACACACACACACACACACACACACACACACACACACACTCACTGCTCAGTGGTATCTTTGATCTGAAGGCGTGCTGCTGTTAAAGTTCCAAGTGAGGCTGTACTCCTGGATAATGTTGCTAAGAAACAGGAGTGTGTGAAAGTGCACAGCTAACCTTGGTTGCTGTCCTGTTGACACTGAGGTGAGGAGCTGTGATTACACCATAAACACAGCGAATATCACTTTGACAGATACTATTGTCTGTTTTTCTAATACTGATGAAACAGGATATAAAATCTGTTTCATCTTTATATCAGAGCGGAGTATTTTAGGGACTGCTGTAGATCCAGTGTGTGTGTTCATATGGTGGTCCACATGTGTGTGCGCATACATTTGCCTCCATCCATGTGTGGTGCTCAGCTGGCCAGGCGCGAGTTGTGTAATTGCAGGGTTATTGCTGCTGAGCCTGATGGGTAATGACACATTTGCAAATTAATTCTCTGTGCTAGGCTGTGATTAGCATACGGAGAGAAACATCTCACACACAAAGATGGATGCACATGTGCTCTCACACTCTCACTTCACAGGCTTCTAATCACCAGCAAGAGGTCAGGTTAAATGGGTGTGTGTAATGGTAGAGTGGGTGCGGGTCTGTGCAAATAGGGGTGAGTGAAGGGTGATGAGATATTATTTCTAGTCAAATTTGATATATGGCGATGCATTTAAGTTCAGCTTATTTTTCCATCAAATCTCTCAAACTTCAAGCTGTTACTCATAAAACTCCTTATATTTCCCTGCTTGGAAGAAGGCTTAAGGTCATTTGTCTCTTTGTATCTAATTGTTGGTGTATGTAATTTATTCTTTCATTTATATGTTGATGTATGTATGTATGTGCACATGAAATACTTTTTGCTCCCCAAATCAGTGAATATCAAAAGAAGAGGGGACTGAGAAGGTTTTTTTTTTATTTTTTTTTTTTACATATGTTAGAAAAGGTCTTATCTGTCTTTTATCCTCATTAAAAGCTGTATTTTGTACAGTTAGTTAGCATATTAAACACAGCTCATTGAGAAATATACATAAATGTATTTCATGGTTTCAGTTTTCAGGAATCTAATGCTTCCCTCTTTGAGAATCCCACACCTGCTCCATAGAGCTGACCTGCTTTTTACAATAATGTCAGAGTGCAGCCATGTTAAAGGAGTCCACTGTATATATGTGTTGGTGTGCCAGTGTGAGTGTGTGAGTGTGTGTGCACACCTCCAGAGGCAGTATGTGGTAGGGAAAGATTATAGTGATGCCTTATCTTTGCTTTTCCTGCTGTGGAAGACGACAGACCATCTTTCAACCTCTTCCAACATTCACACACACATACACACACACACACACCCACACACCTACACACACACACCTACACTTACACAGACACACACACACACGATTCGTAGTGTGATTATTCTTTTGTAAGGAGGAGGTAGTGGTGGTGTAGATGGGGGAGGAGGGAGGTGCATTTGGAAGACAATTGCATGGTGAGTTGACAGGAAGTGGGCATGGCAGGTTTGTGTGTTGTGTGTATATATGAAAGAGAAGAAGATCATTTTTGCTTTCTCTCTCTTTTCTCTCGTCGTCCCCATCTTTGTCAGCTAACTGTGCCCTCCTTACCATCCCATGTTTTTCTTCCATAATTTTCCTTTTCAACTCTCACTCTTTTTCACTTAATTTCTTCTCCTCCTCCCCTCTCCGTTCCCTTCGCTGCTCAATCTCCAAGTTGCTTCTTGATCACAGTGTTTTCTGTCACACATGCTGCCTCGGTCCCTGGGGAGCTTTTATAGCTTTTCAGTGTGTGCATGTTAGAGGGAATATGTATGTGTGCCTGCCTTCTTCTGCAGTGTACTTGTCAAATGTAACTCATTACAATAACTTAAATAGCAGAGATCAACATTTCAGAATGCTCATGTGTGGTCTGTCCCATCTGAGCAGCAAAACAAGAAAATAAAATTGATGATCTTTTCAGATTAAATGTTAATATCCCCTTACATCACTGAATTGTGGAGTGGTTATGGCTTCCATTACCTTAAGTTAAGATGAATTACAAGTTTCTACCATTTTTACCTTTGGAATCTTTTACAACATTTTAGGTGAAGAAAATTAAAGAGCGAACATATCAGGGTTCAACTTTGACATGAAACTTCCAGTTTCCTTGTCTAGCTCTAACCAATGTAAATACATGCAATTTTTTTTTTTTTTAATTTATTATCAGCAGCTACATGCAAACAGCCTCTACTAAACACGCAATCCTCTACCTTTGACTTTCATCTCAGCCCTCTCAGCATGTCCACCTTACGCAAATCAAGCGCTGTATTTTCACCGTCCATCTATGTCTGTCAGCATGTCGTCATCATACTTCGTGTTGTGGGCCCTCAGGGGAGTACGCCACCTCTCAACCTGTCTTGCAAGGTGTGAGACACTTCAACAGCTACCTCACGCACATACCTGAGTAAATCAGCACAGGAGCATGCACATGTCTTCCAGCGATGATAAAGAGTGGACACTTTCAGCAGAGTACACAGCGTAGAATAAAGGGTGTTTAAATAAGAGCACGTTGCACAATCCTGCATATCTGTCCTCATGCTACATCATGCACACTCACACACTGTTGACACATGATACATATCTTAATTAAACATATGCTGATTTCCTGTCTTTGTATGAATAAAAAAGGCTTTGTTCTAGGAATGACTCCCCCTCCCCCCTTCTTTCTGCCGTCCTCCATAGCACAATCTTTAGACTGCCTTCCCCTTCCTCTCTTCTTCTGTCTCTCTCCCCTTCTTCCTTCAATCACGAGTCCCTGTTAGTGATTATTTGCCCTATTTGCTTGTGAGCATGCTTTTTGCGCTCCTACTCATTTGACACTGTTCTAGTGGATGCATGTTTTAGAGAGGGTTTTTTTTTTTTTCCTGTCCTCCCATTCCTCCTGAAGGCACAGGACCCCTCAGTCTGCTTCCCTCCTCTCCCCCACTAAACTCCTGCCAATCCTCACTTTTCTCTTCCCCACTGTGAGGTTCATAGAATGGGTTTGAGAGCAAGTCAGACCCCAGGGCAAACTGTCCTGCTAGACTATTTCTCTCATCATCTCTTTCTCTTTCGCAGTCTTTCGTTCTTTCTCGTGCCCCTCTCCTGCTGGCTTTTGGTTTGGTGTGGCTGCCTCCCAGCAGATAGTTAACTCCTCACCCCTACTGCCACCATCGCAGTCAGGTTTGTGGGCAGAGCAGGCGGTGGCATTACACTGGTGTTTGTGTGTTTATGCATGTATGTGTGTGCACTGAATAGAAAGAGAGAGGGGGGAAAGTCTGCTGTCGGCGCAGCATGGTGAGCAGTCTGTGCGATAGGCTGCACAAGCCAAGTTTCCTAGACGGACACACAAACGCACCCACACACTCACAGACGAGGACTCTCATTTTCAGAGAAAAGAATGGAGGCGGGAAATCTTTTATATTTTCCTCTTCCAAACCCGTAGCTGTTCTATTGTAAGCTGCCCTTGAAGACCCACAGCACTCTCTCTGCACTCTCTATTGGTTGATGCCTTCCTACTGTCTGATACAGTGTGAACAGATGCTCCCTTGATAGTCGTTGGCCTCTCGCTGTCACTGAGGTTGTCCAATCAGCTGTCACCCTGACTCCAAATTGAACTGTGACCACTCTCCTTCTCGGGTGAATCATCAGCACTGACCAATATATCCCTCTCATCTGTACCCTTGCGTCTTTTCCTTCTAACACCCCCAACACACACACACGCACGCACACGCACGCACACACACACACACACACACACGCATGCACACACACACACACACGCTCACTACCACACACAAGCTTGCACGCAACACAAGACACAGTCCCTTTCTCGCTATCTGGCTATGTTGTTGCCTGGAGGGAGTTCATTCTGCCCTCCTTCTCTCCTCCTCTCCTCCACCTCCTTCTCTCAGTATTGGGAGTGAAAGAGAGAGAAAAAAGGGAGGGTGAGAAAGTGCGAGAGTGAGAAAGACAGAAGAGAGCGAGAGAGAGAGAGAGAGAGAGAGAGAGAGAGAGAGAGAGAGTGGCAGCAGTAGCGGAGGAAGCAGAGCCATCTCTCCTCTGATCATCTTTCTTGGATAGAGGGATAAAAGACAGTCCCAGGAATCAGTCGTTGCTCTCGTCTGCAGGATTTACCCAGCCTGTATTTTATCCTCTGTCCTGCCTCTATTCACCTCCTCTTGGCACTGGAACGCTAGCTTTTACATCTTTCTCTGGCTGTCCTGACTCTGTGGGTGTGTGTTTGTATGTGTGAGTAAGAAAAAGCTGGAGAAAGCGTGTTTCCCACTGCTGCTTGGAAACAAACGGCAAGTGTGCGACCCTTTGCCCAGGGGATCTGGGACAAGAGCAAGGGGGTCGAGAGCGGGGGCGTGCTCAGGGGTTGACCCTTGCACTGCTCTGTCTGTGTGTGTCTTTGTGACTGTCTGTGTGTTTGTGTATGTGTGTGCATGTGTGTTTCCTAGCTGGCTGGGCGGTCCCAGCCTCACGCTTGGTTAGCGAGGACTTGAGAGCGGGGATGACAGGCTGAGTCCTCGCCCAGCCTCCCCACACACAGAGCCTCATTTCTGGGTGGCTGCGAGGGCACAGCCCCTCTCTAGTTCAGTCATCCAGGACAGGACGGCTGTCTGCGCCTTTGAAACAAGTTACTCTCTCTTCATGATACTTAAACAGTAATCATGTTTGGACTAAAAGCACCACTTTACTACTTACCAGGTAAGGTTTTATGCATTCATACCAGCACATCATCCACTTTTTACATGGATATATATGTATGCAGTATGCACATGTATGTTCTGTTGTTTGGGTTTGTGTGCTCTGACACAGTGCACAGCATGTTTTAGAGTGCATCTAAGGAGACTCTTGTCTTTGTGCTCCCGGTCCTGAGGTTGGAACCTGAGATCCAAGGCTGGTAATGCTGTGTGACAGCAGCACTCGCTCTGTTTCGCTAAGCTCTCAGCCTTTTATAAGCATAGAAGTCAGCAGGTATACAGAACACTAAGTGGCCACATGTGTTTTATTCAAGACAGCCACACAGAGAAGAGAGTAAAGGGTGCAAATGTTTAATTCTTTGTGATTTGCCTCTCTGTAGCTATGTGAGTGAATTTATGTATCTTTTGTCTATGTATGCATGCATGCACACACACACCCATGTTTGTGGTTTTGTGTGTGTGAGTCAGTCTGTGTGTGAAATGGAGTGAGTATTAGGGCGGCGTGAGGTTACCGCCGGTCGGTGCTTAAGTGTGTCTCACGGCTCACTGGGCACTGATTGTGGAGAGGACAGCACAGAGAGGGCAGTGAATGAAAGAGAGAATGACAGACAGAGGTAAAGGGAAAGGTTAACAGAGATAGAAACTTAAGAAAAGATATTTTTAGCATGTTTTCCTGTGGTGTGTTGGTGTGTTAACATGCATTTCTCTATTTAAACATTTTGAATGCTGTTCTGATGCTTAACATGCTTCACATACACTTATGCAGTGTATTTGGTACAATACATACTAGGCTGCGTATTGCAGTTGACACACATTACATTTTGTGACGTGAATGCATACACAGGTGCTTGTGTATGACCTGGTTCACATGTGTTTGCATCTTTGTGAAAGTGTTGTTTTGACAGAAGTGAGTACACTTCACTGACACTTAACAGGGATACATTATTTATGTGCTTTAGTCAGCAGTCAGTGTTTGCAGTTAGACCATAACCAACACCGCTTTAATTTTGCCCCTCACATTTCAACCTCTAACCCTATAGCCCTAGACCGTTCTATCTGCAAGCTGCCCAGTCAGCCAACCTGTTTATAGAAAAGGATGTTTTATCTTGGCACATTTTCATCTTTAGCTTGATGATGTAGTGTTACACTGAAGTTCAACATTATCTGTCTTTCTTCAGAGTGTGTGTTTCTAATGTGTATTCTTTCATGTTTTTCTATCATGATTGACACCATTATGTGATAACTAATAACAGCAAGGAGAAACATGATGTACTGGTTTATTTTAATTTTCGTCTGCTGATTGAATTCATGTTGCAGTGTCAACAGTTTTATATACACTGTGAGTTCGTAAAGTAAGCAACAAATCTGTGCGTCGCCAGCTCCGCTTGTGGCTTGCTATCAACACAGTCCGTGCATACATACTGTATTTAAATTAACCTATTTCATATGTAAGCATTCAATACTTTTGTTCTGCAGACAGTGTAACAGGTATTATCTCCTGCCCAACACTAATATTTGTCTGTTTTGTTACCCTGCCACTGTTCACAAAGTGTTTGTCTTCAGAAAGGCAGAAACAGTGAAGTATTTGTACATATAATATAGGGGCTCATAACTGGCATGTTGAGACTGAAATACAGTGCGTTTCTTCATGTATGTGAGCCTTTCACCACATTAGAAACATACATGCAAGGGTTTTCAATAAGAGGCAATAAAGACATTATGAGGAAAAAGACAGAGAGGATGAGAGTAGAAAAAGGATTCTGCTGAGCATCACCTTATCTACAGTATCTCCTCAACTCCTCCTCTCTTAAGGGCTTTTTTTATGTAATGCTCTCAGTCCCCTTTACCATTCAGCAATTCCTTACCATCCTAATCTTCTGCATTCAATTGCCTTGTACTACTTGTGACCCCCACCATTAGTGTCACATGTGTGGAATCAGCTCTGTTAAGAAAGAAAAAAATTCAGGTCCAAGCAAAAATAAATCTAGAGTTTATATAGTGTTAAGACTTAGTTGGTGTTAGGTTTTAAACTTAGTATTTTGGTCAAGAATAGGCAAAATCTTGAGAAAATCCATGTACATCAATGCATTGTCCCATAAATCAATGGTGTGTGTATGTGTAGGGCACTGCACTTTGACACTTTAACCCTTCTTGCACATCAACGTAGCCCACAGCATGAGAGTCACACAGATTACAGACACAGTGAGAGTGGGTCTTGGTTGTGTAAGTGTGTCTTTTTCACTCTCTCACTATCTTACCTTGTGTGTGTGTTTGTGTGTGTGTGTGTGTGTGTGTGTGTGTGTGTGTGTGTGTGTGTGTGTGTGTGTGCATGCTTGCGGGCACTGCGGGTTGCTTCTTCTCTTTCCCCCTCTTTCATTCAACCACTGAATGAGCCCCTGCCTGCGTTCTCGTCTTCACTGCCGTTGCCTTGGAGACCATGTCAGACACATGCTAGTTCTCCATGATTATTTGACAACAAAAAGGTTGGGTTAAATAAAGAGGAATAGGTTGGGGGTGGTCGGATGCTAAGAGAGGAGACAAACTAGAGAAAAGAAATGGATTAAGAAAGAATAACGGGGAGGGATGTAGAGATAAAGGTTGAGAGAAGAAACACTTGAACTTGAGTTGTATTCACATCACAGCTGAGGTGGAGCAGAGCCAGGGAGCAACCACTTCAAAATGGAGGACTGCTCATGGTCAATCCTTCTCCATATCTTTGCTCAACCTCTGTTTTTATGCCTCCTCAATTTTACACCCCTACTCTTTATTATTCCTCTTGCCATCAATCCTTCCTTTCTCCTGGTCACAATCCTTCCTATTTCTACTTATCCTCCTCTGTGTCTTCCCCTTTTGTTTTCCAAGGTAATTCCAGATAGCTGTAACCCTCTTTAAACCACTTAAAGCGGGTGCCTGCACTTTGTTTGTCATGCTTGGATGAATGTTTTTTTCTTTCTTTGTTTCTGGCTTGTGTATGCAGAGTTGAGAGGTTAAAGCAAAAGTAAAAGGGAAAGAGAAGGACAGAAAGTGACATGTGCAGATGACGAGGCAGAAGACAGGGGGAGAAAATCCAGAGATGAAATACTACCAACTTCAAAGCTGAGCAAGAAGGGGTGAGAAATGTTGCCAAAATGAGTTTGTAGTTACTGAGCAGTAGTTCTCTGTCAGGTATTGCTAACTGGTGTTACAACTCTTTTAGTCCTGTCTTCCCATCTCCCTGGTTCCCCTTTTAAAAACCAAGTCTCAAGAAACACAAAGAAAAAAGCCTGTCTCTTCACAAACTCTCCATGATCAATACCCTGTGTAAGCCATATGGGTGTTGAGCCCTGGATAAGAGTGGGGACTAATCACTGGTTATTACTGAGCTCTCATTTAGGAAAAGACCAGAGGAGGATGGTGTGTGTTCAAAGCATATTGGACTAAACATGCATCTGCTCGTGTGTGGAGAATCATTACACCATGTTAACCTCAGCCAAAGGATAGGACTCATTGATAAAGCCAGCAGTCCATACTAAGTCAGAAGATTATCTGTGCAGTAGGGCAATCATTATATCCAATTAACTGCAATATTTTTCGTCCTTTCCCTCCCAAGCTGAGAGCATCTCCCCAGATCAATTCCTACAGATCTCACTACTGCATCTCCTACTCTCTTTATGCTTGGATCTTCTTAAGCTGTCACTCATCTTTCTGTCTTTCTCCTCCTCCCTCTGTGCTTTTATCCCTCAGTCCACTCTATCATTGTATCCATTTATCTGTTTTACTCCTCCTCCACTCCTCCCTCCCTCCCTCGCTCCCTCACTCCCTCCCCCCCTCCCTCCCTCCCACTTCATGTGCTCTGACAGCTCTGTCATTAGATGGCAGTAGCGGCCGTAAAGCAGTCACAATGATGGACTGCTAGCTCACTCACCCTTTCTCTCTCCCCCTCTCTCAGCCTCTCACTGCCTTTCCTATAAAAGCTCTGACCTGTTCTCTGTGTGGCATCTGTTCCACGCCAGCCCACAGGTGGCACTGCCCCGGTCATGGCCGTAAAGGTCAGGCTGTGGCGCGTCTAACTGGCTGCCCCGTTAGCCTCCTCATAAACCCAGGGCTGTTAAACCCTGACCCTGCACACCTGTGGCCTCCAGTCCTCTGTGGATACAAGCCACTAGCAACAGTGTCAAGGGAGTTCCCAAAATACATGCACATATTTGTATGATTACTGGTAGACTTAATTGACTACATTTCAGAGCTTCAAATTCGTAGCATGAAATTATCTGAAGTTTTATTCTAGCCTGTAGTGAAGCATGTCAATATTTCCCTGGGTCCTTAAAAATGTTAAAGTATAAAATCCAATAATCTGACTCCTAGGCCTTTAACAGTCTGATTAATTGGATTTAGGACTTGGTTCAAGCAAAAAAAATAATAAGTTGGAAAGCTGAGTCATTATGGGCAAACATTTACTCAAAACTGGATATAAATATACACACATATATATATATATATATATATATATATATATATATATATATATATATATATATATACATATATACACATATACATATATATATATACAGAGTGGGGAAGCAAAATTTACAATGAACATTTAGTTGTTTTTTCTCAGCAGGCACTTCGTCAATTGTTTTGAAACCAAACATATATTGATGTCATAATCATACCTAACACTATTATCCATACCTTTTCAGAAACTTTCTGCCATATGAGTAATCAGGAAAGCAAACGTCAAAGAGTGTGTGATTTGCTGAATGCACTCGTCACACCAAAGGAGATTTCAAAAATAGTTGGAGTGTCCATAAAGACTGTTTATAATGTAAAGAAGAGAATGACTATGAGCAAAACTATTACGAGAAAGTCTGGAAGATACTATTAAAGAAGAATGGGAGAAGTTGTCACCCGAATATTTGAGGAACACTTGCGCAAGTTTCAGGAAGCGTGTGAAGGCAGTTATTGAGAAAGAAGGAGGACACATAGAATAAAAACATTTTCTATTATGTCAATTTTCTTGTGGCAAATAAATTCTCATGACTTTCAATAAACTAATTGGTCATACACTGTCTTTCAATCCCTGCCTCAAAATTTGCTTCTCCACCCTGTGTGTATATAAATATAAATATAAATATAAATATAAATATAAATATAAATATAAATATAAATATATATATGGTATAAATGGTATGTTGAACATGGCCATGAAAATGAAAAAATTCCTTCCATGACCTGTTATTGTTCTGTATTCTCACCAGAAGCCTCACCATTGTCCATCCTCAACATGACATAATGTGAAGTACTTCTTACATTACATCCTTTACAGCTTTTTTGGATTTGTCTTTATTTTTGATTTTGCACTGTCTTTTGCTCTTGTGTGCTTTGCTGCTGTAAATCTGGAATTTCACCTTGTGGGACTAATAAAGGCATATCTGATCTTATCCTAACTTCTCTGGCAAAAGCCTTGAGAAGTCTTTAATTGAACTGGTTAAAACCTGTAGAAACATGTTCATACTTCCATGGCTCTGATTTATGTACTAAAGACAGAATACATGTACTGATTATAGTTTTATAACACATAGACTTGTACTGTTTATAAAAAAAATGAAAAAAGAAAAAGCTGCAGTGATCATCATGCTTTAGGCATTTATCAGGGACATTTGACTCTTCTACAAGTACATACAAACACACACTGACATCATACAGCAGACATTCTGTGGGCTAACAGGTGCACAGGGGTAATGGGGGCTTTGGTTGTATACAGTAGCATACAGCTATGATTTATGGACTGAGTCAGTGTCTCTCTTCCTTTCTTTTCCCTCTGGTACTCTCTTCTGGCACCAGGGAGACATAATGCTTCTTGTGTAGTGCATTGTGCTGTATGTGGGTTGTTTGATCTGTGGCTTTAGAAACACACACTTGCAAACACACATACAGAGGCAGCAGTGGGACAGTAAATGGTTTCTTCGCAGCTGTGTGTATGCAGGGATATCAGCTGGCAGGACTTGTGTGTCACACTTGGGGTGCTTGTCAAACACTCAGCTATCATGACAGACTCTCACCTCTGCTCTTTTGCATTAAGTCGCTGTGACCTTACGTGAAACCATTTGGAATACGAGCAAAGATGTGGCATGTGGGCTCACATGTATTCTGTGTGTCTCTGTGTGTGTTTGTGGCTCTGTGTGTATGTTGTCACCTCTCTCCTGAAACATTATTCCAGCAGCAGAAATAGCCGAGCTCTAATTGCCTTCATCTTCCTTTGCCTCCACTAATCAAATTAGACTACAGAGAATTCTAATTAAACCCTGCCTGCATCTGATGGCACTGGTTTCAAACACACATGCTTATTGTGCACATCACTGCACACTGACACATGTACACATCAGTATTATTTTCCACTTCTGTGCTTTCTGATAAAGACTAGTAGAAAGCAGAGCGTGTTACTGGTTGGTAAGTTGCCTATGAGCTAACCACCAAGAGCTGACCGACGGGCATTAAGAATGGGTGTGGACTGTGTGATTATAACACAGCGGTCCTTAAGATCGTTTTTGTCTTTGATTTGTGGTAATAAGTTAATGCAGTGTATGGATGCTGAGAGATAAGGCAAAGCATTTTAACACAGCCTATGTTTTGAGTCAGGTTGTAGCTTTTATGTGATCTATTTAAGGTGGCAACCCTTTATTGATTCTGGCCTGCGGCAAAGGCATGATTGCTTGAACAGTGACTCTACAGAACTGTTGACACAGCAGGCACCATGGAATGATGTTGGATACAACTCTGACTCCTGAAGGTTATAGTTGTGCCTAATATGAAGCATGTATGCTTACCAAATAGAGCCGCCATACAGGCTGGTACCACATGTTACCATGTCCAGATGATTGCGTCTTTCTCATGTAAATTTGCAGACATCTCTTAGAGACACATCCATTAACAGCATACAGAGGACAGATTAATTAAATTTTCTTTATTTATTTCATTGTTTGACATCATGGCAGCCTTCAAAGGTTTGGACGTCAGAGGTAACCTTCTTCAAATGCTTATTTTGTCGTTTGTGTGGACCATCCAAGAAGCCCTGAGGATATTTTGTAACAGGTATTGGTGGAAATAGTTGTTGCTGAAATCAAATTACTATTAGTATGAAGAATGATAATGAATTAGAATGAAGGATAAATAAACATAAATAACTGAAACTGAGCAAAGAATTTTTCAATTTTCTGAATTAATATTTCCCCAAGTTTTCACTTTCTGTGTAATGGTAATATAGTCATATCAAATCTAGAAGTTATTTGGTTGTGTGTAATTATAGCTCCAGAGGTAAAAAATAAATAAATAAAATTTTGACTACATGTTTTCCCAAGGAAGAAAATTTGAACTTCCTTGAAACTTTTTATCAGGAAAATGTTGATATTCATTGGATATATTATATTATATATATATTTTTTTTTTACAGTTGTGAGAATGAGAATTTCTTACACTTATAACACAGTGGACAAACTGAGGGAAACACAAAATATTAAATATTAGTGTTAAAAAATGGCATTGACGCTGATCTGTTTACTAAAGGAATTTGCTTCTAATGAGCCACCTGGCTTTGCATTATAAGAACATAAATGCAAAATATAAGTTAAAGATGTTAATGTTTTTTTTTTCTACACTGACACATACAGAGATACAGAGATATAGAGACAGAGGATAGGCAGTAACTGTTGCCAGATGACCTTCTTTTGCAGGCCTGCGGTGGTTCAGTTACATTTTGTCACTTCCTTCCTGGCAGAGCACCTGCTGGCTAGACAAGCAAGCTTGAGCATTCAGCAGAGCAGTCAGGTGCTAACGCTTAACAGTTTTAATAAACATGTTCAGTACACCCCCACCTCGACACACGCACACACTTAAGAACTGGCTAACGGTATTGATCTCAAATGTTCCCTGCCCTTTTTAACTGCAGCATAAATGCACAGCGGGTAGAGAAACAAGCATAAAAAAGGAGATAGATGAGGTTAGAGGGAGAAGCAGGGTAATCCTCCCTCACTTCCCGGAGTAATTAGGAGTGTGTGAAGGCTAAGATTTATGAGGAAGAGGAGGAGAAAACTGAGAACTGTACCACCCAGAGAGAGGGTAATAGGGATTTGGAGACTGCACTTTTCTTTTTCTGAAACTCTGTATTTTGGTGTGCATATCTTTGTGTATGTTTTGTGGTAGGTGGGGGTGGCCTTTTAAGCTGACAGCTTTCTAATCATTAGTCTATGGGATTTCCAAGCTAAGCCATCAAAGCAACCCCTTCACTTAAGACAAGAAATGACAAAAATGCAATTTCCCCATTTTCAATCTCCCCTCCTCCACTTTGTTAAGCATTTGTCCTTCTTATACAGACATGCAGAACTTCCTTTACATTCTGTCAGTGTGTTTCCATCTTCCTCTTTAGCCTTTGATCTGTGTGCAGTTATGCTCAGTAGACTCCATCCTGACCTGGTATCACAGGGTAATCTCTGCCCACTCTGCTCTTTTTCCATCACCACGACAAAGCACCACAGCATTTTTAGATGAAGCGGTAAATATGTGTGTCACCAGTCTTTGTGATGTGTATGTTTTAGGTTAAGGATTAAAGGCAGATGACCTGAGTGTATTGTGAAGAGGAAGAATTATTCAGAGAGGGTTAACAAGTTCCTTGTTGTCTATTATTTTCCACTCTAAGAATAAAGGAACATGGTAGAAAACCACACCAGCCAGTGGGCTGACAAATGAATAACCTCTGTCAACCACTTTATTCGCAAAGGTTCTTGCTTTGCAGGTTGTGTCTTGTGTGTGTATACTTGTTATTGTGCCTCAGCGTGGCTGATTGGTGCTGAACTGCCAGCCTCTCAGCACACAGGAAATGGAAATGAATCATGGGAGACAGATTAAGAGAATGGTGAGAGCTCATCACATCCTGTTAAAGACTGGAGATGACTCCAGGCAAGGTCTCTTTCTCTCTCACACTCATTCTGCTTCTTCTTTCACTCTTTCTATCCCCCTTCTTTCCCTGTCCATATTTCCCTTCACTCACTTACTCTATCCTTTATTGTCTGTGTTTCTAAGACTGTGGTTTGTCAAGGGGCGAGTGATCAGTGACTGAGTCTAAAACATCCTATTAAAATTAGTATCACAAGCGGAATTTGTGTGTGTGTACGAGCGACTGAGTGAGTGTGAGAGGAAGAGACAGTGGGAGACTTGATGATGGATGATAGATGATGGTTGTGACCTGAATAGATGGCTTCGGGATGGTCAGATGACTTCCGCAGGAGGAGGAGTAATGACAAGAGGGCACCCGATTACCTCTCCATCACTCTGTGTTTATGGAAGCCTTGCAGCAACCACAAAACAAATAGCTGTGCTGCTATAGCTGAGTCTAAATCTCACATACTGTGTTGTGTCTATGTGCACGTAGAATATTTGCTCAAGAAGTGACTCCCATCCCTTTTTGTGGGAAAAAAAGTAGAAAAAAGAGGGCAGAGGGGTTTTATGATATGTCTCCTCCTCTCTTACATCAAGCCCTGTGGGCACTATGTTTGTGTGCTCATGTGTTTACTTGTGTTTATTTGGAAGCTTGGAGTCAGAGTGCAGCCTTGATGGGGGGTTTTAACAACCTTAGGGAAAACTGAAGAAGCTGAAGGGTCAGACAAGGTTAGACCAGCCGTTCTAATTGAGTGGACACACATTTCTGCACTTTTTTTTTTACACGCTCACATCATACATAGATGCCATTGCACCACCAAAGACACAAGTAAAGTTGCTAGTGGTAAGACATGCCCTACACCCATAGACCAGGAGCGGGTTTCCCTATAAATCCCAGAGTGCAACCAGTTGAAGGATGATGCATCGATCTGACACACAGTCGCCCTGCACTCCAGTGCTGATTGATGTAGCCTGGCTCCTGGCTCTGTGAGTGTCTGCTGTGGTCTCTCGGCATCATGTCAAGTAAGGTCTCAGAAAAGAGCTGGACAACTGGGGGATGCTTAGGAGGTTGGAGAACAACAGATGAAGGTCAGAGGCATGCACAGTGAAAGGTGAGAAAAAAGCTAAAGGGGGAGGATAAAGTACAAGAAAGATAAGACAAGTGGACGAGAGTGGGCTGCCGGAATGCTTCACTGCTTTGTGTGAGACAAGAGGGAGAACTGGCACGAAAGAGATGATGTTAGAGTGTGTGTGTGTGTGTGTGTGTGTGTGTGTGTGTGTGTGTGTGTGTTGGAGAAGAAAGTCTAGGGGTGGATACTGATGAGCGTGGAGAAGGATGGATGGTGGTGAGTGGGAACAGATTTGGGGAGGGCTGGCCAGCTGAATCCTGGTGGGGAGTGGCAGGAGTAAGCTGGCACTGTGGAGGCGGGCATATGGAGGGCAGGTTGGCACTTTGGCTGCCACCGGAGTGTGCACCTGCCGACAGGGGGAGACTCTGCCAAGAAGAAGGGAGGGAACAGAAAGAGAGACAGAGAGAGTGTGTGTTTGTGGTATGTGGCAGTGAAGCAGAGTTTGGGCTTCTGGAAACAGTCTCTGAAGATGTTGGATATTAATGGGGAGTCTAAGTGTATCAGACAACTGTGTGCCCTCTTACAATGGAAACACACACAGACATGCACAGGTGGATACATGCAGGTACGCATGCTCACTCATTCCCCAACACTCAAATGCTCACACATTAGTACTTAACTTGCCCTCAGTATAAAATAAACACATGCTCAGTTCTCTCCCTGTTTATGTAAATCAGTGAAATGAACAAAGTGTGGTTCACTGCTGGTAGAGAAGCAAATAAACAGCCTTAATAATCAGGATAACATTTAAACCCTTCAATACATACACTACAACACACCCCCTAATTGGACACAAGTGTTTTGCTGCTAACTAGCTGCTAATTACATCAGTGTATTCCTCTCACTTCCTTTCTCTTTGCCTGAGTCATTATTTTCTACAAACAAAACAGTGTTTTACTGAAAAGTGCGGGCTCCTCCTACGTGAAGTGTGGAGCGGGGAGGTTTTGGAATTTCAGCCCCTGTAACACGTATCAGATGGCAATGACTGATCTAACAACCTGCAGAATTAAATGTGCGTGCACATGTATGAAGCACAGCTAAGCTTGAATTATAAGTGAATTTGTGTGTTTTGGCTGCTCAACACCAACACAGATGTAGAAGCCAAAGGCCAGTGCCCTCGTTAAGCCACTGTCAGAAGAGGTTTGTAACAACCCACTGGAGCCCATCTGTATATCTGTATCCTAAATGCACTACACATGCACACACATTGATCTCCTCTTTTGTATGGTGCTGTATGTTATAAGCAGTTTTGTACCTATTAGGTGTTATTAGCTACAGAGCCTGTTTAATATGGCATAAAAACATTTTGTCAGTCTGAGTGTACATGTTTCTGTCCATATGTTATTCATTCATAATATGTGAGTGCATACATTATGTCTGCTAAGCTGTACTGTAGGTGGAAGGTGAAGGGCAGTGACTCCGTGCTCTGGTTTTAGCCTTGGCTGTGGATACAAGTCTTTTGGCTGCCATGTTTCTCTCTGATCTGCCTCCCCTCTTTCATCATGAAAACCACAGAGAGCAAGGCAGACGGATATGGAGAGGTTTAAAGGCTGGCAGCAACACCATGGCCTTGAGGTGTTATCTCTGCTCCTCACTGTGTTGGAGAGGAGGTGAAGAGAGAGAATGGGACTGTGGAAGTGATTGCAGAGCAGCCCGCTTCGCTTTTCTTTCCTGTGTGGAGCAGGATGGTTAGCAGATGGTCTTGTTACCAGTGAAATCAAAATGAACGGAGTCAAATTTGCTTGTGTTCATTTCTTGTCCCCCAGGTGAGACCTCATGCTCTTGCTAGCACACTGATACATTTAATCATATATTGCGGATATGCGTGCGCTCATATTCACAGTTTTGCCCTGCTGGCTTTAAACGTGCACCATCTGCAAGCAAGGAAAGTGTGTCAGAGAAGTGTGTATTTGGCTCAAGGAGCCAGTTTCTAATGTTCATGGTTGTAGCTTATGTTGCTTTTGAATGTAAGGATTGTTATCAAGACTATGTATCAGTCCTCAGTAATCCAGTTGTTCAAAGTCAGCGGGTGTTTTGAGGGCTGCCTGACAGGGCTGAAAAGCAGACTGAATTGGCAATTAGAGGTAAAGGGAAGCAAGGGAATATGTGCTAACAGGGAGGAGGAGATGGCATGTTCATCCGCAGATGAAGCCTAAATCCCTTCATTCTCTCCCCTCCCTCCTTCCCTGGTTGCTTAGTGGTGAGATGAGAGCTTCTGCTTTGTAACGTCTGCTTCTCCATGTTTGTGTGTTTCGAGGATCCGGACTAGTCCATAGCTTATCCCTCTGAGTGTGTGTTTTCGGCAGGGATAGAAGCGCCTTAGCCTCCCTTATCATCTTATAGTAGGGCACTTGCTATTGCTGTATGAACCCCCAGGGAGAGGGAAAGTGACTGAGGGAAGGAAATTGTACAAAATATGTGTGTAGTATACTTAGTGTATCAAGTACCGTTATCTTTACTAGTACTTTCAATAAATCAGAAAGCATACACCAGTTTTTCTAGTTAAAATTACTGTCATTGCCAGTGTTGTAGTGGTAGGCCATAATGGTCAATATCATAAAGACAGCAAACCTCTCGAACCTCTTTGTAAAGATAAGAGGTACATGACACCATTACAGTTTTTATTTTTGAAGTGGACCTCTTTATCAGCCAAGTTAAATCAGTACCCTACACATGGTGAAAAAGTAATGGGGTTTTAAAAAGACAGGTTGATTCACAGGACGGTAGATGTTCCACTGCTAATATGCTTTAAATCTCAATGAAAATCTAATTATAAGAAAGGAGAAAAGAAGTGCAAACGAATGGAAAAACCTTTAAAAATTCTATAACCCTTTGACCAAAACCAAAGACTGCAATGGCAGAAATCTTTAAAGCATTAAGCAACATCCTCAATAGAAGATCACTATTGTCCGCTTATATTATGCACTTACCATCATTTTCTTTAGGGCTTTACATACACTGTTGCCCATGAAGAAGGAATAATTTTGTTTTCATGCTTTTTATTCCTATTTATATACATCAGTAATCACCTCTGACCAGGTACAGTGATTACGTACTGAGTCCCAGGCAGTTACACTTTATCGGCAAAGAATACATCACATTGTAAGAATAATTTCGAGAGGTACAAATATTTTCTTCGAACTTTATTGGTAGTGGTGTACAGTACGTTGTTAATGTTGGTGCATTTATGATGTGTCCAGATCCTTACAGTATCAGCCCAAACTAGCAGATGCTGAATAGGGTGGTGACTGTTAGGGGTGGCATAAAAGTGAATCATATCTTGTGTAGTGCGTCATAGTGGCCAACAACTGATGCCACATCTTTTTTTTTTTCGCTCCAGGATGTTAGAAAGACATGAGAATTGTTTTAGGTCTACCACAATGACCTACGCTACAGGATATGTTAGTAAATTGAGTTATAGAAGCAAAAATGCTAGTGAAGTAAAAGAAGCAAATTACTTGACAGTAGGGTTGTCACTGTGGAGAACTATGTGTTTGCATCTCTACCAATTAAAGACATGCAGTTTGAGGGGTTTTGCTCTCTCTGGTTTCCGTGAGGACCATTCTGTGTGCTGAAATGTGGAGAAAACCCTGCAACACTAGGGACAGCTCAGCTTGTCATTCACAAAACAAGGGCAAATTGCTCTGAGGTGAAAAAACTTTATGGACATGTTTTCAGTGGCATATCATTACTGCAAAATTTATTGTGAATAAAATGGAGCAGATTGTGGTCCAAATGCAGTAGAATTCACTGAAGTATTAGCGACCACGGTCAGTTCTTTGTGGATTTGACCTGTTGTTTTGTAACGTGACATTACAACTTGCCCACCAAGATGCTCAAATGTGTGGGTAAGCAGTCTGCTTTGGACAAAGCCAAATGACATATGCTAAATGTATATGTATGTATAACACATACACTTGTACACACTAGTGTCTCTGTGGCGTTAATACCAAGCCACTATTCCGCCCACACAATCCTTGGCTGTGAATGAGATGAGTCATATGTGAATATGCTCTTCACAGCTCAGAGAACACATATGTCCCCCTTAAATGTACAAACTACACCTACATATATTGTTCACATGACACGGAGAAACCTTCTGCCCTTTCTGCATCTAAAAAGTGAAGACTTAATACACATGCAGATCTACTACATCTCTTGTTGCTCTTTAGCTAGTTTGGTAGGTTGCAGGTCTCAGCAGAGTCCTTGATGTGTGCATAAGAGTGATGATGAGCTTAATGCAGTCTGTCTGTGTCCCGGACGTGACCATCACATTAATATAGTACTAATACAACACTCTGTCTGCTGCATGCTAATCACTGTCCCACTCTTTCTCGTGGTCTGTCTCTATCTCATAAAATCTTCTGCCATGAGACAGAGAAATGAGAGAAGACAGACCTCTAAAGGTTGACCGCATATAACCTGTTGACTGTTAGCAAAGACGCATCATAACAGGGATATATCATATACTATCAGGCAGCGTGGTACATTCTTTAATTTGCTGCTCTATGTGTTACCCACAATCCATTGACACCATAGGCACTAGAAATATGGTGACAGTAATCACAAAATAGCTCGGCCTAATAGTTTGCAGTAAACACAATGTCCAGCCTTTCAAGAATGTGCTTCACAGCTATAATATAAGCAGAAAGCACCTTGACTGCAAAGCATAATTTAACTTGAACAGTTGTAAGGCCTTGACATTTTGTCCACCTGAACAAAGCCATCCCACCCCTCAACCTTATCCCACCAAATGCAACTGTATCTCAGGCTGGCTGGATTAACAAGGCCACTTCAAAGCTACTCAGTGCCTGTGCCAGCAGGCTTCACAGGAGGAGAGGGAGGGGCTGCAATACTGGACTGAATAAGGAGGGAGGGGGTGGAGGGTTGTGTAAGCGTGACCACTATTAATGGCCTAATAATGTATTTGGCTGTTTTGGCAGTTGTGAAAAGGGTGAAGGGGGGCAGAGGGTAGAGGAAAAGGGGTTGACAGCATGTCATGGCTGGTTAAAAGCAAGCTTGGAAAAGAGAGAAGGCCCTTGTTTGTTGGGCTAAATGCTGTAAATAACATCAGAGAGTGCAGCTAAATGGAAATCAATGCAATTACCCTATTAGCACGGGCTTGAACTCACACTGGCTGCTGCTATATCTTTCTCTCTCTCTCTCTCTCTCTCTCTCTCTCTCTCTCTCTCTCCACTCTCTCTCTCTTAAAAAAAAAATATAGAAGGGTATGAATGTGTGTATGCTAAGAATCCTCATTGTGGACAAGTGGTGCTAGTGGTGAGCACACTGCATGGTTCCTGTTAACTCCAGCGTAATGATATTGTTTAGATTTGCTTGACCCCTTAATCACCCCTATTTGAATACCTAACAATTGTAGGGGGGATTATGCTGTTAAGTGGTAAGTCATAATTACATAAATAATTGGTTTGGCTATCATCATGCTTGAGCCATCTGTTTGAGGGTATGTGAATGTGGGGGGTTGAGATGAGGGGAAAGGGGAGTGAATGTGTGAGTGTTTGTGGAAAATGTAAATAGTCTAGGGTTTTTGAAGTGACAAAGAGATTATCTGTATATTTTCACCTTGCGCTATTGTTTTAAATGTCAGTATTTTATGTTAATTCATTTTTTGTATAAACTTTGAAGTTGTATTTACATATTGCATTTATAGAATAGCAGAGGCCTGTCTGAAATAATATTATACTGCAGTGTGCAAATGCAGTGTAGATGCTCATAAATGTATCCTTAAAATATTAGGAGACTCCAAGTAATTGCCATGCACGTCCTCCACTATTACTTACTCTTTTCTTCAAAGATCACACAGTGACATGTTCTTCTTACCGTATGCAGACTTTATCCAACTCTATTGGAGGGATTCTTTTCTTTGAGTCGTATAACAGTAGAATACTAATTCCTCTATCACTCTCATTGTGCTCCCTTCATTCTCTTAATCTTGTCATGCCTTCTATCTTTGTCAAACTAAAATAGGTATTCTGTTGGCTCAATCGACTTCTGAGGCAAAAATGTAGCAAGGATAAATCTCTACAATGTGAACAAGTGGGGACTATTTGATCTAATTGGCATCTGAGGTACTGTCCATAAATATTCAGCCATTAACAAGTGGTGCGGTAGTTAGAGCAGGACCTGTATTCAGGTCAAAACATAACAAAACAACAGTAAGTGTACCAGTGTGTGTGCACAATTGTCTGAGTGTACGTGCTCTGAACATTCGCACTGACAGCTAACAATTAGCTACTGCCAGCATGGCTAATAGAGGAGTGTACATTGTTAATTATGTCACAGCAGAGAGGTGGGAAGGTGGAATACATTTGAATAATGGGAGGAATGATATAACAGCAGGCTTTTAAATTCCTTGGCTCTTTTGTATGAGTAATGAAGGGTGTCTGTGTATGCCTGTGTCCACTTTACACTCAGAGGACTGTCCAACATTCATAAAGATAAAATACACAGTCTGCCACATGCAAACACACATTTACCACCAACTTCACACACACCCCCACCCTCTTTCGCTCTCTCCCTCACAAACGCACACAGTAATACTAAGAGGCATGAGAGACAGACCGTATGTCTAAGTAGTGTGCTCGTGCCTGGTTTTCCAGATCAATGATATGTGGCTGTGTGATCGATGTGAGGGCTTAGCGGAGTGGAGAGAGCTAATGGGCAGGTCAGTGGCTCAGACACATCCTGGCTCCCCCTGCCTACCACTACGTCTGTTAATAGGCCTCACCACACACTCCCCTGTTGCTCACACACACACACACTCACATACACACACATACACTGGCACTCACATATAAGGAGGATAGCAAAGGGAGAACACAGCCAAGCATGTTCAATCCACAGACACTGTCCTTATCCCTGGCTTGAACCCACTTCTCTTCTAAATGTCTCCTTTTTCCTGTTCTGTTCTGAATGGCCTTTGCTCTGTTTTACAGCAAGGCTGTACAACAGCACCATATGGCGCTGCTTCTGTATGTATGCAAATAAGGGGAGGGCAGATAAGCAGCGTATTTACAGCTGTTTAAAGTAAATATAAAAGCGATTACTGCGCAACCCACATTTAATCTCCTCAACATCTACTCTAGCACACATGCAAAAGGAAGCCCATCTCTGATTTACTAATTGGCTAAAGGGCGTATTTAAGTGTCTTGTGATTGGTCCTGTGTGGCTGTTTGTCTGGTGTCTGGTGGCAGTTGGCTATGACACAGGGTCTGGGTTAAGGGCTCAGGCAGGCAAAGGCCAACTAGGTTGTATACTTGGCAGTGCTTTGTTTGTGTCTAATGCTACATTCACACTGCAGGTCTTAACCCTCAGTTCAGATTTTTTGCTGAAATCTGATTTTTTGCACATGGTTGTTCACATTATACTTTTAAATGCGACTGCCATCAGACTTATGTGTAAAGTGTCTACAGCCATGAAGTGACCAGCAGGTGCAGAAGAAGATGTAATGTTACATGCGACACACCATGTTTACTTAAGCAGATATGGATAATGCCGGGTCTCGCCTCCTCCGGTACAGACTTGTGATGTCGCACTTCAATTACATAAATGTCAGATGAAATGCGAAATGACTGTTCAGACTATAGCCACAATGCAAAACAACAGATATGTATCCAATTTGGGACCATAAATGAAAGTAACCTGGGTCAGATTTGAAAAAATTGGATTTGTGCTGTTCAGACTATTATAAAAAAAAAATCTGATATTGGTTACATATGGGCAAAAAAGTCTGATTTGGACCACTTTTGCTTTCAGTGTGAACATAACCTTAAAGATCTCTAAACATGTCAGCAGTATTTTTGGTATCAGTACATATGGTATTACAATAGTGTATACAATGCCTGTGCACAACTGTAGGTCGGTTGGAGAGGTGATGAACAGTGTGTTTGTTCTTTCCTTTTTAACTCTTTCCTTTCACTGGTGTTCAGTCTCCTTCTTGCTTAACCTGCCACTTTGTGTAGCCCTTTCTATCCTCCATTTGCCATCTGATCTGCATGTTAATTACCTCTGTCGCCTTAATTTAATATCTGCCTGTGAAGAATGTGGAACACACATCCCCGAGGTATACCACATTTCCTAACACATTGACACATACACATTTACATCCACATGCTGTGCCTGTTGGTATTCTTCTGTATTATTTATGCTTGCTGATTTTCTGAGGTGTTGCACAATTGGATGAAGGCTGTAGGTAGAGATTTGAGTGACATGGATTGAAAAGTAAAAGGGGTTTCTAGATAGGTAAGATAAAGGTTTTGCTGCCCATCCTTTTGGAGTGTGTCTCCCTACAGTGAAGGCTGCAAGAGCTGCCACTTGTCGTCCACATAATGGAAATGAGGCAGGAGCTGGGGGAGTTTCTGCCGTTTGTCTTTAAGAATAGCAAGCAAGTTCAAAAAGGAGGTGAAGGACCCATTCTTTTTAGATGCCGAGGGGAAGAAAAGCATGCATGCTTTCACAGCGCTCAACAATTCATCTGCCAGACGCCCCTTTTCCCATCTAATATGCATACAGGCGTACACAAGATGTGTAGGGTGGCAGACACTGCAAACTGATCGTGTACTGCATGGCATTTATCTGGTACAGACTGCGCTGTGAGTTCACAAGGTGCATCGTACCTCCCTAACTCTAATAATTACAACAATTTTTATTAAAACCCCTACATCCCAACACACACATTTTCTCTGAGTCTCTTTCTCAGCCATGCAACAAGGCTGTGTCTCTAGTGGCTGATAGATTGTAATGAATGTAACAGCAGTCAGATCCTTCAAAAGCCTCTCAAAAGCTTAAGCCCCTTTATTAAATTAAGCTAACGATGCCTAAGGCCAGGTCCGCTGCTGAGAGAGAGAGAGAGAGAGAGAGAGAGAGAGAAAAAGGGTTGTGGGCTGGAGAGATGGTGTGCAGAGGGAGGATGAGAAGGTGGAGGCGTGTTAGGAACGAGGAAGTGAAGTGAAATGGCAAGTAGTCAAGTCAATGAGGGATGGTGAGAAAGGGGGATATTTAGTTTCAAGGGAAGAAGGTGTATGTGGTAAAGAAAGAGGGCAGCCATAGTAGAAGAGAAATACCCCACAGACTGGTTGTAATATGCATAGTTAAGTGCACCTGCGGCTTAAAGCAGGAATAATTATCAGGCAAATACTCTTTGATTCATTATGTAAATGTGTATTTATGAAAATTTGGCTGAATTCCACAAATTTTCCACTCAAACATAAACGTTTACTCATGGTGTAGTTTTCTGTTTTTTTTTTCTTTTGTGCGGGGCAAGCATTTAATACATTTTTTAGACTCCTTAGAACATATGTTAATTACAATGCAAGCTAAAAACCAAATCTCTCTTGTTTGCAGAGTAAGGTGGTGCACTGGAGCAGCGTTTTAGATTACGCAAGCGATGAAACAGTTATTAGAGCTTTTGTGAACAAATGTCTCTAGTAAAGCCATGACAAACATTAAGAATAATGACCAATCATTTCTTTAACTTATTCATTAATTGATTGAAGTTAATATTAACAGTTTCCCCCAATTCTTGTTCCTCACAGTTAAATGCAGTCACGCAGAGGCATCTATTAAAATCTGCTGCTTATTAAAGAACAAAGCTTATTAATGTTATTTGGATGCCAAAGATAATTAATTATTAAAAACAGCAATGACTAAGCACTAGTAATAATGTAGCCGTAAGTGATTAGTGATTTAAAAAAAGGCTGTAAAAAATGACTAATTGATGAAAAATGTCTGTCATCTAAGAAACGTTAATACTCTAATGACTGATTATTGAATTAATTGAACAGAAGGGGGCTCCTTCAGTGTAGAGAGAGCTACCCTGGGGGTAACATGTGTACAGACAGCAGGCAGATCAAAGAGTGAAGTCTCAGTGCTCCATACCATGTCTACCTGCTCCCTCTCACATTCTGTCGCAGGTCAGGCAGAGGTGAGGGATACACTATCACTAGGATGAAAGAAAAGGCACACCGGCATGTCCACAAACTGGACACATGCATACACACACATACACATGTACTGGATACTACAAGGATGGATTCACTCTGCTTAAAGGACCAGAATGCTGTGCACTTGCAGAGTACTGTTCCTTCTGCTGAGTGGGTTGTGGCAGGAGACACACAATACTTAATTAGGCTTGCATTTGATCTGATGCATGCAGCAATTAGCAATTTGCAGCATAATGTAAAAGGGGCCTCATCCCACTTCTTCCCCAGCCATCACCTGCTTAATCCTTATTTTCATCCTTGGCTTTGAGAGAACACCCCGTCTTTGCTGCTTACAAGTGTGGCTTTGATTTTACAGTCTGTGCAGTGGCTGGTATCTAATCCACAGTAAAACCATTGATAAGCCAGACGGGTAGAGGTTGTCAGCTGAGGCTTGTGTGTGCTTTTGGTGGGTGGCTGGCCCCTTGTGGACATTTGATGGAATTACCCTTCTCTTTTTTATTTAATTTGTGTGTGGTCATGTGCAATAATATGAAACGAAAAGTGAGCTTATTCTTTGGTTATTGATACAACTGATTGTAAAATTTTGGAAATATAAAATATAAAATATATTGATTAATCACAAGAGTAGCCTATCAAGTCCCGTTGAGAGTATAACTGATCTACTGAATAATACTAATAAATGTAGTGGCTTAAATGTATTGTTACCAAAAAAAAGTACTACTGATATAAGAGTTTTGCTGGAGTAACCAATATTTTAGCTTAGTAGTTTGTAAAAGCAAATAAATTTGCTGCAAATTGTTCATAACTGAATATATTTATATAAATTCAAGATACACAAACTTTTTCTTTCCCACTGCTATCACACTCCTAAACAACAAACAGGAGTTTACAACCAATGGCTACCATTGTTTGCATTATCTCATGTACCAGAATTGTTCGATTTATTACATTTGCACTATTTTATCTATCTTATTTTTTTTCTAAATCTTTTTATACTTGTTTTTACATATTTGGCATTCTGTGGACAGGAAAGTAAGAATTTCATTGCACAGGGAACATATTTCATCACTGTGTAAATAACAATAAACGCTTGATCAACACTGCATTATTGTAATTTATAAACAAAATTACTTTTTTTTTTTTTTTTTTTTTTTGCAAAGCGTCTAAAAGTAACCCATGCTGAAAATCCATCATAAAAAGACAACGCTGTCAGTTCTCGGTTAATATAGAAAGAAGCGCTCCATTGAACTTGGAGGTGCGCGTTTGCATGTGGTCTATTTTATGAACAGGAAGCCACTCTGTCCATCCTGGTTGGGAATGGATAGGACATTCTTTATCCCATTGGGGGGACAATGTGGGGTCAGCCCTGTTGACTGGAGGCGTGACGGGGGGAGCAGGTGCTTCTACACCCCGCCCCCTTTTGGCTTGTCTGTCTGTCTGTCTGTCTGTCCGTCCGAAGAGGAAGCCCCACCTCCCGGGTCCCAGCAGCCGGCCGCTTCTCTCCTCCTCTCCCCGGCGCTCTGCTCAGCTCTGCTCCGTCCCCGTGGCCTCGCTTAGGCGTCGGAGCTTCCTGCGTGACAACAAAAGTGTGGACTCCCTGTTCTCGACGGAGAGATGGATCCCCGCTTTCGCTGCTAGCGGAGGGAGAGATTTACTCATTTATAAACACTGGAATAGCCCATACTTGTTTGCGGTGAGTGACTGTGTGCAAATCTGTAGGTTAGTTGTGTTTCCAAAACCGGACGTTGTTTGTGTAAAACGAGCGAACACACGGCGAGGATTTGTTGAGGAAGTCATTACGATATCGAGGAAACGGTGGTAGTTTTTTTTTTTTTTTCTTCCTCGGAGGTCGGTGCCGAGCCCTTGTGCGCGCGCGCGTGTTTGTGTATGTGTGTGTGTGCGCGCGCGCGCTTCTATGTGTGAGTGTTGTATTTAGAGACAGGAGAGAGTAGGATATCACAGAACTACAAAGACACAAGGAACTGCTCCGGTTCGTTAAGGTGGCGTTGTAATCTTTTTGTAATTATTTGATGTTTTAGCCCGTATTCCTGTTTGTGAGGGATTTTCAGACAATCGTGTTTTAAAATGCAGATTAGCCCGAAGAAGGACTAAAAAAAAAAAGAAATAACGGGCTCCCACACCCCTTAAATTAACTTCTTGTAACACTGTTCCCGGTGTGCTGTTGTGATTATTATGTCAAGTCCAGCCTAGAGGGTTCCTTCTTAAGCCATTTACGCTCACCGTTGGCTTTTTATGTAAAATTGTATTGTTGGCTTCACTTGGTTGGTAATTCGTAGTCTCCACAGTTCTACCGGCTCCTTCAACATGGTTTGAGAGCGTCTGTTTCTTCTTCTGAAAGGACCGTGTTTCCCTGCGTAAACGCGACCGTGACTGCGATAGTGACACATGTTGACCATTTGGTGCGCGCGGGTGAAGGCTCTGACCCCATGTCTGTGTGTATGCGGGCGTGCGCGTGGCAGGTGGACCGTGTTGAGTCATTTCCCACGCGCTCCTTCACTTGTCTTTAACTGCAGGCGCGTACAACAGCTGCTTCAGTGGGGAACACAAACACAGACACATACCTCGTGTATAAAACGCATTCTACAAACACAGCAGTGAAGCAACAGGCTTTCTGAACACACTGTGCTGCGGGTTGCGTTTATCTGCAGCCAGAAGTAGCCTTGTTGTGTGTTTTAGCTGCTGCTGATAAGGTTAGCCATAACTGCAATAGAGGAGAATAAGAGCCTCCTGATTTCATAGTAGCTGACTTTCTCTCTTGTGTCTAACTGCTACTGGCTAGTGATGGGAGTTATTCATTACCTGAGTGTATGTACAGAGCTATGTAATGTCCTTTTTATATCATTGTGGTACATATTCTATTATTTTATGATGCATTGCATGAATTATAGCTTGAATAATCGTATAAATGGCTCACAGCATGGCCAGGTCAAATAAAAATGGTGTTGTCTACCTTGAAATTGAATGAGGGGTTTTCGTCAGGGGAAGAGAGTGATAGCTAGTGCTGTTCTGTTTCACTTGTTGTGGTTTACAGTCATTCCGGTATGATCACTGTTACTGGATATATTTCAACCACTGTTTTAGAGCAGACAAATACATTTACTGAGTGGACAAATTCAGTAAAGGTGTCACAGGAAAACATGTTTATTCAAGCAATATATTTATACTTTTAACATTTTTTTTTATTGTAATGTAACATGTAAAACTATATTGATATTTATGGTGGGTGACAAGAGTCAAAAACATGTTAACTTTAATGTCAAGTTAGGCTATATTTTTTTAACTTTACAGAATTTTACATTTGCTGTTTTCTCCTGATGTTACCACCTGTATGACTGAATGAGAATGAAAAACTTAACTTTTGATTGAACCTTCATGCATGCACTTCACTAGTCTTTTTCTAGATTTATTTGTGATATGTTTTAAGTAACAGTCAAGTTAAGACTTGAGAGACATGTTTTGTTTTTGTTTTTTTCATGTTTTAAAATATATCCCCAGTGAAATCATATTTAAAATCTACTAAAGATATACATTGAAAAAAAAAACATAAATGCAACACTTGTCTTTGCTCCCATTTTTGATGTGAACTCAAAGATCTACAACTTTGTCTATGTTTACAAAAGGCATATTATTCTCAAATATTGCTCACAAATTTGTCTAAATCTGTGTTAGTGAGCACTTCTCCTTTGCCGAGATAATCCATCCACCTCAAAGGTGAAGGTAAGGTGAGGTAAAGATGCTGATTAGACAGCATGATTATTGTACAGGTGTGCCATAGGCTGACCACAGTAAAGGGCCACTCTAAAATGTGCTGTTTTACTGTATGGGGGGGTCAGAAAACCAGTCAGTCTCTGGTGTGACCACCATTTGCCTCATGCAGTGCAATACATCTCTTTCACACAGAGTTGATCAGGTTGTTAATTGTGACCTGTGGAATGTTGATCCACTCGTCTTCAATGGCTGTAGGAAGTTGCTGGATATTGGCATGAACTGGAACATGCTGTTGTTTACGCCTATCCAGAGCATCCCAAACATGCTCAATGGGTGACATGTCTGGTGATAGTGCTGGCCATGCAAGAACTGGGATGTCTTCAGCTTCCAGGAATTGTGTACAGATCCTTGCAACATGAGGCTGTGCATTGTCATGCTGCAGCATGAGGTGATGGGCGTGGATGAATGGCACAACACTGGGCCTCAGTATGTCATCATGATATCTCTGTGCATTCAAAATACTATCAGTAAAATGCACCTGTGTTTGTTGTCCCTAACGTACACCTGACCATACCATAACCCCATCGCCACCCGAATCACAATGTTGACATCAGCAAACTGCTCACCCACACGACGCCATACACGCTGTCTGCCATCTACCCTGTACAGTGAAAACGAGGATTCATCTGAGGAGAACACCACCTCTCCAAAGTGCCAGACACCACTGAATGTGAGCATTTGCCCACTCAAGTTGGTTACAATGACAAACTGCAGTCAGGTTGAGACCACGATGAGGACAATGAACATGCAGATGAGCTTCCCTGAGATGGTTTCTGACAGTTTGTGCAGAAATTCTTTGGTTTTGCAAACCGATTGTTGCAGCAGCTGTACGGGTGGCTAGTCGCATACGATCTTGGTGGTGAAGATGCTGGTTGTGGAGGTCCTGGGCTTGTGTGGTTGTGAGGCAGGTTGGATGTATTACCAAATTCTCTGAAACACCTTTGGAGGCGGCTTATGGTAGAGAAATGAACATTCAATTCACAGGTAACATCTCTGGTGGACATTCCTGCAGTCAGCATGCCAATTGCATGTTCCCTCAGAAGTTGTGATATCTGTTGCATTGTGCTGTGTGATAAAACTACACATTTTAGAGTGGCCTTTTAATGAGGGAAGCCTATGGCACACCTGTGCAATAATCATGCTGTCTAATCAGCATCTTGATATGCCACACCTGTGAGGTGGATGGATTACCTCAGCAAAGGAGAAATGCTCACTAACACAGATTTAGACAAATTTGTGAACAGTATTTGAGAGAAATAGGCCTTTTGTGTATAGAAAAAGTCTTAGATCTTTGAGTTCTGCTCATGAAAAATGGGAGCAAAAACAAGTGTTGCATTTGTATTTTTGTTCAGTGTAGATATAGAAGTTATTTTTAGGAAACTGTCAAGGTTGGTTGGTGGTTTTGGTATGTGTTCACATGTGATCAAGATTCATACTCTGACATCATACACATACAACAACATACCTCATGAATGTAAGTGTAAGCTGTAGGATGTTTTGATGTTGCCAGTAACTGAAGTTCTCTACTTGATCCATCTAGTTACTCTGCTGCAAAAGGCCTGCATTGAGGACTCTTCAACAGAAAACCCAATGAAGCATGCTCACGATTCATATTTAAGTTGGAGCATAGTTTACTATAACATTGTTGTGTTGGTGTGCCAGAATAATGCATTCCCTCTCATCAGACACTACACTGAACTGCTTGGTCATCAGCAATCATTTTAAGTAGAGATGACCCGCAAATTGTGCAGTTATTGTTACCTCCGCTAGGAGGTATTGTGATCACTTTGCTTTGTGTGTGTGCATGCGTGTTTGTTTGTTAGCAAGGTAACTCAAAAGGTTATGGACAGATTTTCATGAAATTTTCAGGAAATGTTGATATTGGCACAAGGAAGAAATTATTAAATTTTGGTGGTGATGGGGGGCCATGGGGGCCCACTGATCTGTCTTGGCGGAGGCCTGCGCTCTCTGAATGCTTTGTTCAGACCATTGTACAAGTTCTCTATGTACTTTAATTTAGTTCCCCACACCTGGAAGACACCTTGTTTAAAAATAATCATCTGCAAATTTCTCCAAATCTTTTTGACACCTTTAAGCTGCCTGCTTATATTTGACATTGAAATGGTTTCCCGAGCGTGCAGACATTCTAGAGAGCCCCAAACTGATCTTGAGTTTCATGGTGGTGAAATAAGAATTAAACAAATTGTCCAGTGAATGAGATTAAGACCATTTCTAAAATGCAAAACGCAAGTCTGCCTACCAGTTTAATAAAAAACAAAGTTTTGTGACCATATCTAGGGAGGGGGGAACTAAGTAGCAGCATGAAAATAACCTTCTTGGCAGAAATAATAAAACTATGAGTTAGCTGACTTTAAGTGGATTTATCCTCCCTTGTCGCAGACTTACATGTGTCTGATGGTTCAGCATATGATAAGAGCACTAGATTACTTATGCAAATCTGACTCTAAGGAATGGAATTTCTTGCTTGTGATGTGCCATTTAAAAGTTTTCAAACCCTTGTACAGAGATGGTGCTTTTCCTTGGCATGTTTTCAGGTGTCGTTGTGCTGTTTGTCATGCTGCGGTAGCCTGCAGTGCTGTGAGTATCTGGGGGCTAGACAGCAGCTGTGTTGAGCAGAGTGTTGGTGACAGTTTGTCTGTGGCAACAGCACCTGGCTCTGTTTAGAGAGTGATTAGGAGAGTCCCAAGCAGCTCCCTGTACTGTTTACACAAGGAGCCTGGAGTTAAAGGTGACCCACTTTGCATTTCCTTATCAACAGGCCACATTGATAGCTTTGAATAGCACTGACTGTAGAGTGTCTTTTGCATGGGTTTACATAGTTCACTATTAGAGAGAATGGGATGTGTTTGACTGGGTGAGGCTTGGATTTGACTAGCATTACAACAATGTCCTGAGGTGGTATGAAAATAAGGCTGCACACACCAGTGTTTTGTGTGTCAGAGCAGGGTTGCTGTGTGGTCTACCTATGTATTGGAGGGGAAACCACTGTAGGTCATCATACCTCCTTCGCCTCTGCCACCTCTGTCTCTCTGTTGCCTGTTACTCTCCCACCCTCCCCCTTTCTCCCATTTGATCTATGTTCTACTTCCTCTTCTTTCTCCCCAGTTCATATTCCTCTGTTGGTACATATGTTGTATTTTGTTGCGTTAGGCATTTTTGACAGCTTTTCCCTTTAGTGTGGAGAGATTGTGTGTCTCAGCATCTCCTACTGGGTGTAAAAACCAGTCGTAAAGGTAATCTGTAAATGTGATGACCAGTGAAGACAGCTGAACAAACAAGACCTTAAACCTTTATCTGGGGGAAAGATGGCTAGCTGGAATGCCAGACAGGCAGGTAGGTATGCAGAGGATCACAGGTAGAATAGTGTGAAGGAAGCTGTAAAAGCAGTTGGCCAGAAAACCAAAAACTTCCTGTGGCTCGTGACTTTTGTTCTTTGTTCTTGCTCACTGATAAACCTACTTATCGTGTGTGTGTTTACTCACTGTGTGTAAGAGCAAGCCTAACCTGCTCTGTTAGTTGGGCCTGTGTAGAGACACACATTTCCTTGTGTTGTCCAGTTTTTTGTTAAACCGTGCTTTATGCTTTCCCACCAGGTATTGTGTGCATGTGAGGGGAGATGAGCCAAGAGTCCAGTGATGTTTTGAAGGCGTGGCATTGCTTGTTACATACCCTGGCACACTGATACACCTTTTGCCATAACTACAGATATGTTTGACGGATGTGTTAATTGTACATGCCTTAACACTTGCTCAACATCACACTAAATAGTAGGGGTGTAACGGTACAGAAAAATTTTGGTTAGGTATGTGTTCGGTACAGGGGTCTTTGGTTTGATACATTTTTAGTAAGTTTTCAGCACAGTGAAGGAGACTAGTGAAGGGGGGCTGTGCTCTGTAACTACCGAAAACCGAAAGTGAAACTTAACACGCTTCAAATGTCTGACCCGGCTTCTGTGCCTCTGTTATACTCCTTGTTGTAATGTTTACCTCCCCCTATCAGCGCCCCAGCCTCCGAATAAAGTGTTTTGGGTTCTTTTTGCAGCGGCGCTGAGAATGTACATAGAGGAAACCCTGCACATGGGTTCTGCTTGCAATCACCCTGCTTACTGAGTGTTTGTGTTCTTCACATAGGCTACATGTATTCGTTCGGTACACCTTTGTATTGTAATGAAGGCCCTGATCCGAAACGGTGCAGTACAAACGAGTGCACCATTGGACCCCTACTAAATAGTGGCTGTATGTGTAATAGTAGATTAAGAATGTCATTTGAAAGGTAAACATGTTTGTTTCTAAAAAAAACTTGAGTTAAAAATTGATCAATATGCACATTCAGTCCACAAATAGACGTCTCTTCAATGTGTAGATGATTTAAATGACTTATTTTACCCAGATTTATTGGTTAATTATGTTAGTAAGGATGGCTGTCCAACTACTTACTCATCTGCACAGGAACATTCTTTATGGAGCAAGGAACTATTTGTAATTTCATAGTTTTCTTTCTCATATCCTCATCCATGTGGGACTTGGTTGGATGTGTGGGATGTGGTTAAATATAGCTGCAGAAAACATTGTTAACAGGTATTCTGCAACTTCACTTGCCCAGGTGCCCTCTTTGGTTTAATTTTAGAACAACAGTTTTCATAGCGTTAATAGTGTTTGTAGTCTCCTCCCCTTGCGTGATCATAGTTTTGTCAAAGGGGGACTATTGTAAAAAATTTCATTCATGCAAGTCATTCTTGCCACATTTACCAGCCCAAACAATGTTCTAGATATCTTTAGATGTGTGTGTGTGTGTGTGTGTGTGTGCGTGTGCGTGCATGTGCATGCGTGTGTGTTTGTGAAGCTGATGTTTGCTGCCGTCATTGTCATACCCCGGGGCCTGATAAGCGTTGGCCAAACAAACACAACACAGGCAACATGAGAGCAGTAGATAAGAGAATCATACACACACTCTGTACTGGCCATACTTGACTATTGCTCTTACCAAACTGTGGCTTCATTGGTTTTGGTGTGTGTTGCTCTGCATTTATCAAAGTATATGTATCTGTCTGTTGTTTGTGTTACCCTGTCACACTCTTACAGTATAACCTGGTATTGTGCTAAAGGCTACAATTCAACAAAGGCCTTTTCTTTTGCTATCGCATCATCATCTCTCTTTTCCCATCTATCTGTGTCTGCTTCTATCTCCTCAACATGTCTGTTTGCCTCTCGCTTCCTCTGTTTCTCTCTTTCTCTGTCTCCAGTATATCAGATATATCAGCTGACTGTCATATTGTGTGTGTCTGTTTGTTAGCATGCCTTCTTGCATTTGAGTGCAAGGTCATATATCTGCCTGAAGAACTTCAGTGGGTTCTGTGGCCAAGTGTTTTAATACACTCATGGACCGAACTGCATGCCAGATTTTCCGTGTTGAACCTGCTCTCATAGAAGATGTAGTTGCCAGCATGACTTTTTTCTGGCTAGTATTTGCATAACTAAAGAGTATCCATTTTAAGCAGTTATTTAAATTTGTTTATATCTTATCTCCGTATGTGTTGTGTCATCTCAGTTTCACATGACCCATAAGATGTTTTCCCTTAGCGTTACGACTAACTGATAAAGTAAGATATTATTTAGTAAACAGATCTAATAAGTTCATATGAACTTAAATCCCAGCTAAGGAAGTTGACTGGGAATGCTAACTTGGCTTAAATGTATGTGGTACACAACTTATGCTAAATGTACTTCCCTTATCTTTAAATGTCACGAGGGTTGTTTAAAGAATGGACCATTCATTCATCACCACAGAGCATTCATTGCAGGCCTGGTAGTACACATTCCACCAGCTAATAACAAAACAATGAAATGTTAAGCTAAATTTTAGTCCTACTTGGGGAGTGAATTTTGACTCTTGAAAGTGTTGGAGAATTTTAACAATCATTTTATGATGCATTTCTGTTCTGTAGCTATCTGCTTGAAAGAGTTAGATCCCTCAGGTCTCAATTATGTGAGCCTGTCCTACAGAAATGTTGTCTCTGCTCACTCGGATGCCACTGTGAGAGCAAGTAAGCTACACCTTACCTTTAGGAGAGGGGTTCAGTCATCAGGCCATCCACACACAAACACATGTACAAGCAGGAACACAGACCAATTATACCAATTACAATATTACAACAGGGCAACTCTCAGCAACTGGACCTTTCTATGGAAAGTCAAGTGGGTGCTGTGTACACATCTGTGTGTGTGTGCGCGCGTGCGTGCGCGCGCTGTGCAGCCGCCTGGGAATCAGGGCCCATGCAGAGCACTTGGAGTGCTAATTAGGCAACCACAACCCAGCAGAGTACATCACAGAGAGAAAAAGAGAATAGAGGGGAGGGAGAGGTTGAAGTGATGAGTGAATGTAGCGGAGCCAGAAAAACAACGCTCATTTCCCGAGGAAGGTTGTGGAGGAGAGAAAGAGAGTAAGAGATGAAGAGAGAAAGTGGAAGAAAAGAAGCTGAAAGTAGATAATAACTGAAACATGTTATCATCCAGTATTCTCTTAGGGCACTGAGAGGTTTTCGGCACAGAACAATAAAGTGTATCCAGTTGTGTAAGACATGTCGGCTCCTGGTGTATGTGTACATGTTTGCTAGCTTGTGCATGCATTTGTTTCTGTGGCTACGGGTACATTTTAGAGCAGCCCAGGTGCAGAAACCATGATAAGCTCCATGGCAGCACCTTCTTTACTTTCTTCTGTTATTTAGAGTTCATCTGTGGATTCTACATCATCACATCTCCCACCTAACAAGGAAGTGTCACTTTACCGCCTTTTTCTGTTACTCTGAATCAGGTGAGGTACTTAAAAGATGTTCCAATGAGGATGAGGATGGTGATGGTGAGTCAGAGCTGACTCCCTGCCTCCTCTTAGTCAAACAGCTGGGCTGAGGCTGTAGCTGGCCCTCTCATCAGGAGAGCAGCAGGCCTGTATCCCCCTCAGAGAGAGGCTACAGAGGCCACAGCTACACAGACAGCAGCTTGACTTCTGGGGCATAGACCACAAAGAGCCAGAGACACAGACACAAGGCTCTTATGTGTGTTTGTATGATGGTGTGTGTCTCTGCATGTGTGTGTTCACACTCTCTAAGCAGTGTTGTGAAGCGTAACCAGACTGTTCTGTCATACGCCCACGCTGGTGTCTCAGAGAACACAGCCACACACTCCCCAGATGACATACATGCACGCACATACACATACACACACAACCCCGGCAACCTCTACCACAGCCGCTATGTAATTAACAGACAGAGGAAATGGCGCTGTTAGGGTGGGTGAGTCAGATGCAGGGAGGAGAAGAGGAGAGAATCATCTCAGCTCGTGCCTACCCTCAAGACACACTCTGTTTCTCTGTGGCTGTGTGTGCGTTGGAGAATAAAAGAGAGGAAGGTGAAGAGAGGGAGAGAGATGCCGGCTGGTCTTTTGAAATCTCTGTGTTTTTGTTGCAAGCTGCTGGCAGGCAGGTTGGTGGTGCGGAGTGGGGGCTGGGGACTGATGGGTGGTGGTGAATGCACAGTGAGTGGAGGAAAGAGACGAAGAGAAAGTAGGAGGTGAGGGATGAATAATAAGGTGTGTGCACATGCACACTCACGTACACAGTCGTATCATTTAAAGCCACACAAGGTAAAAGACAGGATGACTGCTCTCTTTGCTCCTTGCACAGGGGTGTGTGTGTGTTCAAGACAGGGAGAGCAAGCTGGGTCAGAGGGAGATGTACTCTGTTCTCTGCTGAAGCTCCATAATGGAGGCCTGCTGTATAATGACAGCTCAGACACAGGCAATACTCTGTCTCTCTCTCTTTCAGTTTCTTGATTGATCTTTTGCTCTGTCACTGTCTCACCCCCTCCTGCCCTTATTTCTCTCAGTCTCTTTGTCTTCCTTTTCTTTTTCCCTCCTGTCCTCTTTTCTGTATCTCAGTCTCCAGTGGAATTGTCGCCTTTGATTCTGTAGCTCTGCAGCCATAATACTGCCGGTTCAGGATTTCTCTGATATTAGGTTTTTGCTCTTTGATGTAAAGTAAAAGATATGACACACATGTGCACAGACATGCACAGGTGTCCATGTGAAAACATACACGCATACACATTCGTTCTATATTGCCTCAGGGTAGAATGCTCTGACATCTCATCTCAGAAGTCAAACAAACCTGGAACTACCAGAGCGGGTTTATCCTGCTGTGCCCTTGTATACTGTGTGTGCAGAAGACAGAGATCATGACATTCTGTTTGTACAGTTTGTATTTAAGCCCTGGTATTCAAATGTATAAGTGTTTACATGTGGGTTTGAGGTCCGGTCGTTCCTGTGTGTATGTGAATTTACTGCACTTTAAGGAAAACCTACTTGTCTAGCTTGATGCTTTGCTTTATAAAGCTGCTTATGGGTACACTGCTTTTCATTAAGAGTATATTGCTTAAAGGGTGAATTTTTTCAACCATTAGGTTATGTTTATTACTGTCTTTTGGTCAGTAACAGTAGGTGTCATCTTTAAAGTTAATTTTAGGTTAAATGACTGCAGTGATAGTGGTTATGCTCATATTAATCCATTTTTCAAGCCTGGCTTCGTCTCACTGCTGCATTCTTCGAATTTTGTAATGTATTAATTTCCCTATTTCCAGTTGTCATCAGCCAAAAATTTCTTTCATGCTGAATTCCTACCATCCTTCCATCCCTTTTATTCCCCTTCAGCCCATCTTAAACGTGCTATCAAGTCAGTCAACCATTAAGGATGGCATGTACTTATCAAGTCTGATGCTAAATCCCTCCAGTATCTGTGAATGAGCTACTTATTCTAGGTCATTTCAACAAGGTGGATTGTTGAACCACTGTCTTCAGGTTAAAAGGTGCTTTCCTCAAAATGTGTCTCTGGCTGAGTGCATGTGCTACACTGTGAGTGACTGTGATCAGAGTCTGTGATCTGAACATCCAGCAGCTATCATGGTAAAAGATGTTTCTTATCGTGATGACTTTTTGGAGGTTTGCTGTTGAAATGAATTGTAAATGCATCCCTTTCAACTCTTCACCTCACTCACTCACCTTGGTCTGATATTTTTCTCCACTCTAGTATGTAAATTGGAACTCTCCTGATAAAGAAAATGGATCAGTTTCATCTGTCACCAATCACAGTGACACCTGGAGCTGAATTTTCTGCAGATGCTTGAGAAATAAAAGACTTCCTGAATGGTATTGGTAAACACATTTTAAAGTGAAACCGTAGTGTCTGTTTGGTTTTTATTAGCAAATACTGCTCAGAAAATATGTCATAGAGCGAGGATCAAAAAAACTGTGAGGCTGCTATCTGTTAGAACAGGAATGTAGGAGTGGAACAAAACACCTAACCACAGAGGCTATGTTACACTAAAGCTACAAGAGAATTGGAAGCTGAGTATAGAGACGCTTTCAGAAATAGTGCTTCAGTTGCCTCTTAACCACATATGTTGAGCCAATCTGTTTATTGCAGTGACATTTTTATTGCTAAATTAAGGGCAGACACTACCATAGTTAGGCTCTGCTCTGACAGAGGAAGACCAAATTGTGGCTTACATATGGTGTGACATACCAGACCAGTGCAAAAGGGGCATCTGCTGCTGTTGCAAAGCCATTGATGCACAGTCAGTTGTGCTGTTTCAGACTACGGTGGACTTGGCCAAGCCAGGTTGGTGGCTGGATCAGATAGATGGGCCAGCAGAACTGCACTGCTAGTTTTAACAAGCTGATAGGCAAATCCCTCCCTGGTTAAAGATTAACCACTCGCTAGAGCTGCCACTGCATTATCTCCCCACTGGCCAGGGCACATGGGAGCCAAGAGGATTGACTTTATTTGTGTGCGTGTGTGTTTTGTTATCCTGGTGGGGACTTGGTGTGGCCCTGAATGCGCACAAACCTATGGGGACATGTGTCCTTGTGCGGACAAAACTTGAGGTCCCCACAGGTATAGCCTGTTTTTTGAGATTAATAACTTAGATGTAGGCTAAAACTAGAATTAGAGGTTAAAGGTTAGGTTAAGTGCAGGAAATGTAATATGTTGACAAATGTCCTCATGAGGATAGTGAAACAAACCCGTTGTGTGTCAGGGGGTTTGTTTGACTGTGAGAGTTAGTGATCGGCTTTACTCCCAGTGGGGTGTTAAAACTATGTGTTTACTGTATGCCATTTAGCAGTCAATCTGCTTTGTGTGTGCATATGGGTGGGATCATTGTGTGTGGTTTGTTGTAATCTACATTTCTTTTTTTAAAGGCTTTGTTTTGTTTCTCCTGAGGGCATAACAACATGCAAAGGGTTAAATGCATCAGGAAGCTTGCTGTGTAACAGATTCTTTTAACCCTTGGGTTGTCTGTAAAAATTCTTGTTACTGTGCCAAAAGATCTAATTGTTTCAAATTTCTGTTGAACTTTTGCATACAGATCTAAACCTCGCTAGTGGCTGTAGCATATTTATTTCATTATCTCCTAGCAGTATCAGTTAAAGTCTTTCTTTTGTGTATCATTGGATTAAAGGACAGTGACATATGCTGTTTCATTACCAGAGGGCTTCCTCTGATTAACTGGGAGACAATGCCATCTGCTGGATATTTGCAGCATGTAGCGCCAGAGAGTAACTCTACTACTAAGCAAATATAACTGAGTGATGTTAAGAGGTGGAGGCTTCTGTAGAAATTCATAAGAGATTACTCAGCCTGGGTTGCGCAAATCAAGCAATGCATCATAATGTACCCTGAGAGGAGAGCCTTAAATTGTCTGACTTGTGTTTTTCTTTTTAAAAATAAATAGAAACAGAGTAGAGAACCGTCCAACCTTCTATTTATTGAAACTCTGTCTGAAATATTAGCTAATTCATAATAAACTGCACTATTCTCTTCTGTTGAAGAGAGCTTGACATGCATCAAGTTCCTCCACCAAACTGAAACTTTTACCGCCAGGATGCTGTTAAAGTTAAAACTATGTTACCACCAGTAACCTGTCAGTGTGTGATTTGTTATTGTGTTTGCTTCATGAAAGCTTTTTTAGAAAGACAGAGAGCCAAAGCTCCTGTCTCCAAAACCAGCACAGTGAGCTTTGTGATGCAAGACAGGAAAGAAGAAAGACAAAGTGTGACCGAGTATGGCAGTCTTGTGTTTTCTCAGGGAAAGCAGCCTGTGGCCTGAGGAACAGAAAGAAGCTTTGTCGAGAGGTGGCCTTTGGCACAATGCGGGCCACCTTGTAGCTTTACCCCACTGATAATCTCCCTCCCTGTCATCATTCTTGCTCACTTGCTCCCTGACTGTTCTGAGTAAAGCTGCTAGTGACGGAAGGAGGAAATGACTAAAGAAACTAGTCATTCACACCCCTGCGTTGACAGCAGGATGGACAGAGAGGAAGTCAAACCCACGCTTTTACCCTTTTCCTGAGCCCTCCACCCCCACCCACTGTTACACATTAGTCCTCCACCCTGATAGCAACTTGTCATAATTGTGGTGTGTGTCGACAAGAAGCTTTTGCACGTATGTTTGTGAGATTTAATTTTATGTCTACAGTTTTTGGTTGACTTCCTTTGCTTGTGTAAAAATTAATTCAGAAAGAATGCATTTCATTAGTTTTCAGTTTGGGATATGATTGCCTTTCTTCTACTTTTTTGAGAAGCTGCTGTTGTTTTAGGACAGTAATCAGAATAAAGCTCACTGATTTGAATTAAGGGAGATATTGAAACACAAAAGACTCTCTCTTATACTGTAAGGCTTGACACAAGCCAGGACATGTCCTTTCTTTTTCTCCCTTTTCTTTTTCTGTCTCACTGTCTCAAGAAGGGAAGGGCACCTCACATGTTTAACTTTACTCCCCTACCCTCCCAAACCATCTATGCATATACAGAAACATTCACACTGCCTGTCGCTCCCCAGCAATGGGGTCAGATGTGGTGACCGGCTGAGCACCCTCCTCCTTCTCCATGTCTCCCCTCCCCCTCCTCTGGCTCGCCTTGGCAAGGCATGCATGCCTGTGTCTGTTATCTACAAATGGCTGAGGAATTATAGGTTGAGAGGGGAGGAGGAGTGAGTGAGGGAGAGTGTGAGGGTGGGAGGAAAGAAGGGGGGTGAGGTCATGTGACATCGCAGCAGCTGCTAGGCTAAGAATTTCTGTTTTCTCACTTAGAGAGCGAGAGCTAGAACAAGGAGGGGAGAGATAGGCAGCGTGTGTGGTGTGTTGCTTTGTTAGATAAGCTCTAAACGGTCTTTGTGAGCGCGAGCAACAGAAAGGCAGACTGGCAGGGAGGGAGAGAGGGTGGACAGGCTTGAGGAGATAGATAGAAGGAGAGCGAGATAGAAGAGAGCAGGACGATGGTGTGTGTCCTGTCGGCGGCTGCCGGTGTGTGCTGGGCTGGGCTCAACATGAAGATGCAGCCATGGGGGATCCAGGCGGCTCCACTCCTTTGTGCAGTAAGGAGCTTCGGCCACACTTTTTATCTATGAGGGGGGTCATGAACCACTGCCAGGTCTCCGGATGTGTGCCTCTGTGTGTATTTGTTAGATTACATGTTTGTCGCTCCTCTTTTTTTTTCAGTGTTACTTGCCTGGGGCACTGTTGGTACTGTGTATAGTAGAGCTACCGGCAGCAGATTCTTTAAATGCAGTGTACTCTCTATAGCTTGCTAGTTTTTGCAAAAAGTTTCCCATTCTTTCATTCTCTTCTCTGACTTTCAGAGTTCCTCTCCTAAGAGGGAGGGAGGGAGGAGCAGTACTTTAGTATCTTGCAAAGTCACATTGCTGGACTGGGCAGCGTTTTTGCATGATTGCCTTTCTCTCAATGGTGCTGTGTTTTGTACAGACAATAGTCATTGTTGATTCCATTAATAATTTTGTGCTGGGTTCATTTGGAGTGCACTGAGTACCTTGGAGGTTACAGGCAGGACAACTCGAGAGGTGGTGGGAATGTTATTCACTCACTCATGCTTCACTTGCTGCTGTGTGTGCCTGCTCAAACAAACATACACACACACACACACTATGTTCTGCCTTTCGCTTCTCAGGAGGCAACATGATCTTTTTATAGCCCTATCAGCCTCTGGGGTAAACCCAGATATAACTCCTACTAATCTAATTGTGCTATTGATACACTCTTAGTGAGCAGGTTTCATTTCAGAGAGTATATCTTTGTCCCAGAAGGTGTTGTGTCAGCTGGAAATTAACTTTCAATGTTACTTAACATTCTGAACAATCCCCTGCCTGTGTGTTTTGTTGTAATGTCTAATACCTCTGCTGCGCACGAGCTATTCCAGTCTGAACTTAAACTGTCTTCTGAGCCACTGTTTTTGTGTGTATTTGTGTGTGTGTGTGTGTGTGTGTGTGTGTGTGTGTGTGTGTGTGTGTCGCCTGAGCACGTACTGTAGGGCTATCACACACCGTTCTGGCATTTAGGGATTCCACTGACCAAGGGGCTGTCAACGCGGTGTCACCTTTCACCACACACACGCATGTTCTTACGCACACACAGGAAGGAAACACACAGCCATCTAAACCTTCCTCAACCCTTTTCCCCTTCCAACCACCAGAGAGCTCTTATTAATCTGAAGGTAGAGAGACGTGACACACATAAAAAGCATCACTTTTATCATCTGTTGAGTATTGAATCTTCATTAAACTAAAACCAAAAATGACCAATTCAGTGATACGATCTATAGTTACGCAAGTAGTTATGTAATATTCTCAAAACGTAATGATTTAAATCCAGAAATGCACAGCTGGAAGTTTTTTAAAGGAGCCTTTTTCTGAAGTGAGTTTTAATAGTGATTTGACAATTTTTTTATGCATACCATTATATACTTCTGCTAAGAAATAAAATCGCCCTTGCAGTGTTGAAGCATGCTCAGTAAAAGTGTGGCAAAACTCTGGCAGACACACAGACAGACTGGAGCTTTTGGGCGAGGAAAGCGTGACCTGCCCTGCTAACCTCTCACCTCTGACCCTGAGGCATACAACCAAAGCCCCTCAAACGACCAATCCCTGTCCACCCCAGCTGTCACAGACATCTAACACCACACTTTGCCCTGTCTCTCAGTGTCAAAGGAAATGGCTATGTGCCTCATTCTTTTTGCATATCTGAATTTTTCTTTCTATGTAGCTTGAAGATATGTGCCTCTTTATAGGAATGAGTGTGTTCCCAGTTTTTGTAGTCTATATAATATCGGACTGCTATCTTTCTAGAAACTGAATCTAAATTAAACTATTTCTTACAAATTGCAACAAATTCTTTCATTTGAAAGTAATGTTTCATGCTAACGCTTTCCTATTTACTTATACTTATTTCTAGGCATGAGCCATGAGCCAAAGTCACCATCGTTAGGAATGATCTCCACAGCAACCCGAACAACGGCGACGGTCAGCCCCCTCACCCCGTCGCCGCTCAACGGCTCCATCGTAGCCAATGGAAGTCCAGCTACCCAGTCAGCTCACTCTGGATTTGCTGCAGCCCTCCGTAAATTGGCAAAACAAGCTGAAGAACCTCGAGGTAAAACACATTTTTTTACCCTAAGGCATTAATTGTGTTAAAAATAGTGAGATCAAAAAGATAAAAGCATGATTCCAGGCACTTGCGTCTGTAAACCATTCTCAGACATGCACTTCCTCTGACCCTTACCTGCACATCTGATGGATTAGGTGTTCATATCCTCATCTGCAAATGTATATGTATGGCTGTACGTGTGTGTGTGTAACTGTTCGTATGGACTTGTACTGAAAGATCCATGGTCGTGTGTGGCTGAATGCAAAGCTGCTAATAGCACTGGAGTGATATCCACACAGGATTCAATTAGTTAGTGTCCCTGAAGATAACGGGACAAAGAGGAGCCACTATTGCTGACCCACTTAATGTGCTGTATGTGACTACATGTTCGCCAGGGTGTGCTTGTCACTGTGTATATGTTGGCTCTGTAATTCCTCTTTCAATGTCCCTTCTTGTTATTGTCTGCACACATGAACCAGCCTATTGAGTTCCTGTCGCTCAAAGCTCTATACTGTGCCTGTGAAAAGGTGAAACAAGCATCAGGTGGTAAACCTCTACTGTGGTCTACTGTAGGTGGTTAGTGTACCATGTACCCAGCGTCTCTTAATGTGTGTCATCTATGTGCCAATACAAGCACCAAGTATACAAAGCCATATTTACACAGAAAGAGCAGCAGCATTTGGAAGATACTTATCATTGAGTTTGAGGGTTTACAGAGTGTGTGTGTCGTGTATGTGTGTCTCCTATGCCTTGGCTCCAGAGAGGCCCTGCTACCCCAGCTGTCCACCCTTGCTCTGGCTCTTAAATCAGACGGTCCCTCCTTCCTGGCTGTCCCTGGACACCTTGCTCCCCAGCCCACTGCAGCCTGGGACCCAGAACCCAGCAAATGATTTATTACCCATGTAGAGAGAAAGCTCAGGCCCAGCCTCTCCTTAACTCCCTCTCAATACTTCTCCCCTTCATCTCTCCTCACTCCCTCAACCCTGCATGCCAGCTCTCTTATTTACTTACACTGTCCTAAAGAAAAATCCACCTCTGGAGTTCAGTTCTGTCTTTTCATTTTATTGAGGAATCCTTCTTTTCTTTGGAATTTTTCCTTGTTATCTCTCTTGCTTATCCTCCTTTTTGTCAGTTACAGCCAGAGGATTGCATTCTCCCAGTCATGGTTTTTTAATACCTCAGCTTTTTTATATTTTTCATTGTGTTTCAAGGTGAGAATAAGTGCATGTTGGGCTATTTGTAATTCACTATCTACCATGATGGAGAGCTCCCGTCTGCGTCTTTGTCATACAAACAGACACCAGATTTTGCTTGATAAAGCTCTACTACCTTTTAATAAAAGCACAAAAATCCCCTTTGTTATTTTTGAAGTTTCCTAGCTGTGCTGCCTGACTTGTGAAGGCAGCGATGTGGGTGAGTCAGCCATCAGACATAAGGGGAAACTCTACTTGTGTTAGGAGCACCAGCTCCAGGGTGGGCAGTGGCATGTAGCCCCTGGAACTCCAGCCACCTTTCTGTCTGCAGAACCTGTATTTATAGGCAATACACACAGACACACGCACACACACATTCAAACACCCCCACACATGCAAACAGTTGTCTTTGCAACTTTGTAAGCCTCATGCACTCTCAGCGTGCTGCAGCCTGCTGTCCTTTCATTAGCTACTTTGACTCAACCATCCTCTTTCTCTTTCTAACCCTCTAGTTGATGCTTTGAGGTGACTAGTGCAGTATATATGAGGTGCCATGACTCAGTGTCCTAAGGCAGAGGAATTAGTTGGGGTTGAGTACTAGTATCACTGGCACCGGTTGCTGAACTGATTTAAGACCCTGAGCACGGCTGCTGTTTATACACACACCCACACAGCCTTACGCACACACAGACACATACATTGTCACTTGTCTGTGGCGAGTATAATGAATAGCTCTGTGTACTGAGTGCTGCGCTGAAGAGAGGAGGTGATAGATAATGAGTATCAGAGCAACGCAAAGCCACACACTCATCCCATGTACACTTACATGAATACACATGATGGCATGTGCACATTTGTGTGCACACAACTCACAGACATAGATAACACACTGCCTCAAAAAGGCAGGCATGCTGATATCTGATTAATTAGGCAGATCTGGGTTTAATCCGCACAGTTGTTTCTTCTCACACACTCTTAGACACATACACACCACCAGAATGTCATAACAGGGTTCATACTACCCATATTACACTGCCTGGAGTGAGCATGGAGAGAGAAAGAATAAAAATGTACCAGATTGATGGAAAGAATTGGCTGGAAATGAGAGGAATCTAAAGTAATTAGATTTGTGAAAACCTAAGGTATTTGGCTGATAGTGTGTATTTGTGCGTGTATGTGATTTCTCTGTGTATGTGTGTGGCCGGAGGCTCGCCTTGTTTCTGGGAGCCCAGAGCATGCTGGGACAGCAGGGCAGTGTGTCTCTGACCTCTCCATCTGGAGCCTGCCTGGAGCTCACACAGCCTCGCTGTGCTCAGTGTGTGTGTGTGTCTTCAAGGCAAAACCCTTCAGGCTGTGACTGTCCCTGAAACATTCACAAACAAGCTCATTTACTTTCCTTCTCTCTCTCCCTCTCTCCATCAAGCACCAACAGCAACCTTACACCTCTCATGACTCTGCTCAGTAGTGAAGCAGCATTTAAACATAATATACAGTTTGTACAGTCAGCAGAAGGCACAGAGGATTGCTCCTCTTATTTCCATCCGCCATCTTGTATCGTCTTCCTTTCCCTCGCTGGCAAAGCAACACACACTATGTTTCTTTCCCCTCCCCCCACTCAGTGATGCAGATTACAGGCTTTGTGTTGTGTTGTCAGTGCGTGGCCAAGACTGTAGTAGCAGGTGTGTGTGGTGTGTGTGTGTACATCAGTATTTGTGTGTCTGTAAGTGTGCTGATGTTTGTGTGTGTGAGTGCACATGTTGAGGCTTGTGTTAGTGCGAGCTGGTGGGGTGGCATATGGATGCAGGGTTGGCTGGGCACTGCTATGCACACCAGGTGTGAAATGGACTGTTTAATTAAGTGCTGATGTTGTTGTAATGCATGCTGGGAGGGAGGAAGGTGGAGGAGGAGGGCTGGGGTGTGGTGAGGTTGGATATGTTGGCAGGGTGGAGGAGTACACCTTCTGCCTGGCAGGGCTGGAGCTGGCCTTGGTTGGCCATTTTGGCAGACATAGTGTTGGTGGAGGTGGTGGTGGCAAAGGCTTGGTAGGGGCCATTTGGCAACAGTAAAACATTTTTCTGTAGTGTTGTCTTCCTGTCAAGGCTTAGTGATCCAGCAGGCTTCAGTGCTGTAGCGGCTGGACTCCTCCATTGAATCAAAGAGCCTGCTTAAGAGCTGTGGTGACTCTTTTGGCTTCTTGATCGGGTCAGTGGCTGAAGTAAAAGGTGCCGTTTATGCAGGGATACTTAGAAGCAGCCTATGACACAGCTTGGTTTGTTTGTTTGTTGAGCTGTTGGTTGTATCTTTTGTGTGTGTGTGTGTGTGTGTGTGCGCATGTGTGGCTCAGCTTGAGCGGTCAAGTGTGGAGGCAGTCTGGGAGAGTGGGACTGGTAATAGAAGAGGCGATAGAGAAAGGAGCTTCACATTAATCACACACAGCTTGGGACTGAGACAGCACTCTCTTCCTCCTTCTCTTTCCTTCTCTCTACCTCTTTTGTCCCACTCTCTCGCTCTACCTCCTCCTGACTTCATCCCCACATCACACACACCCTTACACATCAAGCAAGTGACAATCAGTACAGCTAATGAAGTGCAGGTTGAGAGCTGATGAGCCTATTTTAGACTAGGGGGACAAAGGCTGTGCTTCACTCCTCCTCCTCCTACTCTTCCTCCTCTTGCTCTCTACTGGGCCAGCATGTGTAACCATCTTCACTGTGTATAGATGAAAGGGGAGGAGAATACGGTAGAAGTGACAACGGATTGGTACCAATCGCCTACCTCCTATATGATTTCTCCCCCTATCAGATGGCAGAGAGAGAGTGGGGATTGGTGTGGAATATAGAGCAGGGGGGTTAAAAATGGACATGAGAGCATGTTGTCAGAGGGATGAAGGCTTGATTAGGAAACAGGCTTACAGGCACATACAATTGCCCGTGATTATAACAGGAATGCGATAGAAAATAAACATGCACACACATACATGCATGTATATTAGATGCAAACATATAACAACTCTCAGATATCTCCTTGAGCCATTACCAGCTGTAAGTATTAAAAATGGGTAGTGATAAGTGATAACAATTGTGTAGTGACAGATCTGTGTCTGTTCAGCAGGCAGCATGCTTGAGAACAGAAGGAAATGGAATTAGAGTATATGATGAGGTGATGGGTTTTGTTAGAGGAGAGGAGGAGGGAATGAGAGAGGAATAATAGCTGTTTGTTTGTGCGCATGTGTTTGTATGTGTTGAGGAAGGATGCCTGGTAGTACACACAGATGCTGGAAGAAAAGAAAGAAGCCGCTGGTAGCCTGCCCGTGTCTCTTTTATTTCCATCTTCCCCTCACCTGCTTCTCTTCCTGCTCTCTTAATTATTTAGTTTGCCCTGCCTTTTCTCCAGACTGCTCTGCTGGTACATGGAAGAGGAGGAGGAGGAAGAGGAGGAGATGCGAGTATGGGGGGGTGTTAGAGAAGAGGTCCGTTGCTTAGCAGTTCAGAATCACTCTGATCACCCCCTCACCTCCTCTACCTCTTTGCTCCCTCCAGCCTTATTTGTTCCCCTATCCTTGTGAATGCATGAGTGTGTGTGTCTGTATGTGGTGAGTGAATAGGCTGTGACACTAGAGCTGTATTAAGTGTAGCTCCATTCCCCAGGCTGAGTGGGCTGCTATTGATTGGCCTAGTCTTGCAGGGGAGAGTAATGGCTCTCTGAGGTGAGGGGGGGAGGATTAGGCCACTAATTGCCATTGTGCAGACAAGATATAACCCCAACCCCACCCTGTCCCTGCCACCCACTCACCCATCTGTACCTCCTATCTCTCTGCTTTCCTCACACTCCATCTCTCGCCTCACCTCACACCTCTTTTACGCTTTCACATGCTTTTTTTTCCCCAGTTGCTCCCCATCTCCTATCATTTTTCATTTTCATGTCTCACCTCACATGTATCATCACCATCTTTTCCTAACATCTCTTGTTCTTCTTAAACTCCCCCCAACCACTGCCCCACCATTTGCTGTTCCTACCTGCACTCACACATAGATTTTCAGATTTTCTCCAGACCGTCACCTCACTGCCATTATTGATCCTTTCCATTATTTAGTGGTATTAGTCAGAATGAGGTGTTTAAAATCCGTCAATATCCTGACCGCACCTAGCATTAAGTGGTCTGTTAGGTTATGTTGCCAAGGAAACCATAACAGAGAAAAAATGGTGGTTAGGTGGAGATCTGTGTTTCAGGTGTTAATTGATGCGGATATAGATGTGAAACTGGCTTTAAGTTGCAGCTGCTTTTTTCCTGGCTGCACGTAAGCATGTAAGATGCACAAATGCGCCCACACATAAACAGACATTTTCTGCTGTCCTTCCTGCACCACTGAAGTGTGTGTCCCATTGAGAGGGTTGTGACCCAGTTTGACTGTGTAATGCTGCACTCATTCTGAGCCAAGAAGACATACAGTACACTCTACTGTCAGAGAGAAAGGGAGAAGGGGGGGGGGGGGGGGGGGGGTGTCATAAACACATGGAATACTGCATAAAATAAAAATACTAATGAACAGCATGAAATAAGTTAAGAGACACAGATGAGAGATAAAGGACCCTGAATGGGGGATGCAGAGATGTTTCGGTTGGAAAGATGAAATTGCACTGATATGTGAATGTGAGCATATCATGTGAGAGCTTTGGAACTAGAGAGGGAGAGAAAGCGAGATGTGAGGAAAGCGAGGCATGTGACCAGACCGTGACCCTGCACTACAGGGTTTCCCTGGAGGGCTTTGTTAATGTGGCACAGCTACAGCACAACAGAGAAACTCATTGGGCCAGCTTTTCACCACCTGCTGTGTGTGCAGTGGTGGGGGGATCTGTGTGTGGCTGTAAGTGCCTCTGATGGTACATATATATTCAGTATGGTTGTTTCACTCCCAAGCAGTGTGTTCTTTTGGTGTGTCTGTGTGTCCTCCGTGTCAAGGCTGTGTGACTCTCACGGGGCTGCCAATCCTGATCACTGTCACTTCATAATAGGGGCCTAGGGCCATCCATCTGGCCCTGTGAGTGCGTATGCGTTATTTGTCTGTATTGTAATACTGCAAACCTCTTTTTGTCCCCAGAGTCAGAGAATCAGTTTTGTCACATTTGCTTGTTGTAATAGAACACAGCATAGGTTATTAGCAATAGCGGTTTGTGATTATTAGCCATTTAACAATATTCTGCATTTTTACAGTTACCAGTATCCGTTTATTAATATTTTTTAAGGGCTGCATTGGCACTGATACACCTGCCTGTCTCTGAACTCACCAATGCTTAGTCTTAAGACTAGACAGGGTCACATCCACAGCATTAACTGATTATCTTGGATACATATCACAAATAAAGAATGTTTATTTGCTTAATATGACTTTTATTTACTGTCCATCCATTTCACTGAGAAAACCAATAGTAAATATTGTTACTCTCTAAATATATATTTTATCTATCTATCTGTCTGTCTGTCTGTCTGTATAGATATATGTGGTGTGTTTTCCTTATTGCTAATTATCAGTATTGGATGTAGAAAGAAGCATATATTCTTTCGGTACCCACACCATTTGTGTCTGTCTCTCCCCAGCTGCTTCCTCCATCAGCAGTGAATCCTCTCCAGTGTCCTCCCCAGCCACCAACCACAGCTCTCCAGTCAGTACACCCAAGAGGGGTCCCCTCGGTCCAGGGCCTGTCCTGGTTCCCTCAGCAGGCCACAGCGTGCCAAACACTCCACCCGTAGTAACCATTGCTCCAACCAAGACCAGCAACGGCCTCTGGAGGAGTGAGAGTCGCCAGGTAAAAACACATTGAAACTGTAGTGTTTTACTATTATTTAGAACACATACTGACCTTGAGCCTGCTTTGCACTTTGTTGTTTCCCAGATTGCTCTGGTTTTATCTTTGTATTTTTCTGTGTGTCATTTTTTCAGCTGGTAAAGAAACGCTGATTTTGTCATTCCTCAGTTTGCCTGCTAACACAAACTCACACTGAAGCTCTCAAGGGATTACAGGATTCTGTTGCTGGCCTGTACCCATAATGTGGTAGTATGTGTTTGACATATGTGCAAGTGACATACGTAGTTGGCGGGGCCTATGAATGTCTGCGTCCCCTTAAACCTCCCCCATAGTTCCATGTGTTAAACAATGCCAGCTGCCATTGGGATGTTGAGGTGACAGCCTCAACGGCAACTAACATCTGTGCCCCTCCGGCCCCCCTTCTATTGAGCCCTCTTGCCCTTGGACCAGCCCCTCCCAAGTCCCCAGCCTTTAGCCTCTCATCCCACCCACCCTAACCCCAGCCTCACCCTCTTCACTCAAGCAGTCAAGTGCATCCTCTGCCTCGTCACCCCAACACCCGCACTCTGTTACTTAGTGGCGAGAGAGAAAGAGGGAGAGAGGGAGAGCTGCTTGCTTTGATAAGGAGTGGATTATGGATTATGGCCTTGCTTTAAGCCTTCTTATCTCAGCTCAGGGCTAATGGTCGAGGCCAAGCGCACGGTTATGAACAGCACTACCCAACATGCGGAAACTCTGAGACACTTTGACGGTTCCCTGGAGACAGAGAGAGGGGGGAGAGTAGAGGGTGAGAAAGGGGGTCAACCAGCCAGCTATGTATGGGACTCCCCCCTTTGACTCTCACCCTCAGTCACTAGAGCTTTTATGAAATGACCCTTCTGTGGTCCGAGGGGCAGGAGAGACAAAGGAGTGTTCCCAATGTCATAGCAATTTTCTAAGCATGAGAACACAAATAAAGCCACAGTAGTGCCTTCCTCCTGCTACACATTGCTACATATTGTAGCTAATCCTCTGTGTCTGTCTGTGTGCCCGTGTGTCTGTATATAATGTCAAGCTGGAATTGTAAAGGTCACGTCACTGGGTTTGTGGTGCCTCCAGCAGCTTAGGGCCAACCAGCCGAACAATGAGGAGGTTAAGGGAGGTGATGTGGACAGGGGTTTGCGATGTGAAGGGGTGGGGGTTAGGTAGACAACAGAGGGGATGCATCACCAAAACTGCCGTCATAGCATCTCCCCTATTTCTGCAGTGCTGCTTCAGCAAGCACATATAACTGAGTGGTCATAAACAGCCAGTGCATTGTAGAGGACACATAGATGTATACAGCATCAAAAACATAATCTCTTATACACAGATCACACTATCTGCATTTTTATTTACTCTGTGACTGATTAGGAAAGGTGGATGAATGGAAGTGTGAAACAAAGCTACCAGTTAGCAGGATTTGAAATCACTGATTTGACCTTTGACTTATTCCCTTAACAGTGCAATCACGGGAGTGTGTTGATTCCATATATGCCGTGCCATGAAATTAGAGGTAGTGTTTATCATAATGGGAGTGTTTTATAGAAAGGAATGTTGAGAAGCATGGGCAGAAAAAGGCCAACAAGCAGCAAATAAAATGGAGAGAAAAAAAAAAATTAACAGGGAGAAAAAAAATACATAATAATACTTATATACAGAGGCTATAGTCCTTTCTATTGTATCTCCTGTAGAGCTACCAACAAAAGCTTGTTTGTTGCTATGTGCACATGTGCATGCCCTGCTTTTTGTGTGTTAGGAAGGGTTGATTAGTGTCTCTCTGGCTAAGATACAAGACTGTCTTTCAGAGGGAGGTGATAGGCAATGCAGTGAAGGAGGGAGGGCTTGGTGCGTTGGCATTTTGCTTTAATGACTGCAGGAGTCTGCTCCCACTGCTGCCTGTAATTGCTTTTTAATTGGCAATTTGGATTCATGGCTCCATCTGAGAGGCGTAAACGAGCGCTCTACAATGCGCGGGGTCTCCCACCCTTACTGGGGGTTACAGGGGCCTGGCTCACACAGTGGAAGATGGCTGTTAATGGATGTGTCTTTGAGTCTGAGTGCTTGTATTTGTGCTCTGTAGTGTGTGCATATGGCAGGTTATTGGTGAATAGTGTGTATTTGAGAATACAAGGCTGTGTTTTGGGGCAAGGTGAAAGGTCAAAATACGATGGCTGGTTGGATGTGTAGGTGCCTTTGTACCTAAGGCACTTCTCTAATGGGTATGGAAGGTTTTGTCTGTGTTGCAAGCTTTTTCAAGCTTTTGACCTGTTATGCCAACACCATTGCATAATTTTCTACAAGCTTGTATGCACTGGCTGACAAATATAAACAGGTTGTAAGCTGAGAAGAATGTCTGTGTACTTTTTAATTAAGAGCATCCTGCACTCCCTTTTGTTCACTATTTGACATGTGAGAAGCAATGAATGAAATATAAAATCAGTAAGCTGCAAGGTTACAGCAGCATCACAATGCTTCATGATCCTCTTTCCACTTTTCATGAAATGATATCTGTGAAATGTTTTCATGAAACATACATTTTAGTATGGGTGAATTAGAGGCAGACCATAAAAGTTGCAATTGATAGCTGAGTCAAAGGTGTGAGTATATAACCAGAAAAACTATGTGTATGGGGCTGTAAAACTGCATATGTTGTACACTTGAAATACCAGTTCTGTCCACACCAAGTAGTCACTAGATATATATATTTTTTTATTATATGAAGGATTTATTTCCTGATGCATGTATTGCAGATTTTCTGATGAGACGTGTTCAAGTTACACACTTAACCATATGTGTTTGGATCTTGGTGTTAGATTAGTGACTGCTTTTCACATCTAACATAGCAAACAGATAAATAAAAAATATTCCAATTAATTAAAAATGATAGCGGTATGTCATCAGTGATGTTACTCAAGCAGTTATGATAGCTGTGCTGAATGTGTTTGCCATCAGTATGATTATAGGAATTTCTAAAAGCAGTTTATTGGGAGGCACTGTTCCTTGTTAAGTATATGTTACTGCAGGTAAATTGCAACAGAAATATATATATATAAATGTAACAGTGTGTGTTCATGACTAAATCTGAAGATGGTGTATTAAGAAAAAAAGAAATGTAAGCCCTCTTGCTTGTGACAGATAACACTAGGCATTTATAAAGAGTCTGAACAAGCACACTTAAAAGTATTTGTATTGTTGGATAGCAAAGATGAAGAGATAGAAGTCTTTCAAAACTGAATTAACAGAGGGTCCTGGCATTCTGTAGTTCCACAGCACCTATTTACTATTTATCTCTTTTGATGTGTTTGAAAGAGAGTATCCACATTCTTCCTGTGCTCTTAAAGCTTTGAAAAAAAATTAGTGAGAAGGGACAGCAGTTTTGAGAGAACAGAGTGCTGTACTGTTAAGCAAAGTGCAACAAATAACAATGAGCAAATCTTAATGGTACCAGGTGGTGGTGGAGGGGGGTGGTCTTAAAAAAACAAAGGGATATGTGGGGAGTCTAAACATTAAGGGCATTTAAGATTGGATTTAACACATAAGTGTCAGCATGGGTCAGTGGCTGTAGAACAGGATGTGGAGGTAATGGCTCACTAAATGGGATTTGTTTTATCAGCAGCAATAGTGAGAGACAGTAGTGCTGCTGTAAGGTCTCTTTCTAATCCCAGAGAGCACAGAGGTTAATTTAGAGGGGCAAGAATGGTCTTCTCCACTCCCTCCTCCCCTTTATGTCTTCATCTCTGCGCCTGTTTCCCTCTATTCTTTCACATCACTTGTTCCATTGCCACCTTCAACTTAAAGTCTCATTTTGATATCTTTTGCTCCTTTCAAAAAATCCTCCTCAGTCGCTCCATAAACAATTTCCTCGTGCAACGTACAAGTGTTGTAAGTTTCTTCATTTCGTGAGCACATTTGTAGGCAGGGGGAAACCAAAGCTTCAGAAAATGCACTCCCACTCCCACAGCAGGATGTCTTTGTAGCTCTCAAACGGTGTATGTGCCTGCTGAGTGTGTGTGTGTGTGTGTGTGTTTGTTGTGGGATTGGATAAGTGAGACCCGGCTTGCTGCCAAGTAGAGAGAGTGAGGTGAAAGAACCAGGAAGAAAGAGAAACAGAGGCAGAGGGATGTTTCTTTTTTTCTTTTTTGGGCTTTGTTGTCTTCTCTGTAGATGATACAGCATGGAAGTTATGTGCACACACACACACATGCAGTGTTCCCAGATGAAAGGGATCATCTCTCTAAAACTACTGCTGTTATACATCAACCATTACCACATCCTCATCAATCATAATCATGACATGTCTTGTTTACAATAGGAGAAAAGTAATTTTTTTTTTTACCAGTATCTGCCTGCTTTCTCCATTTTACGGTGCAGATTCCTCCAAGAAATGTTGATCTGTCTGTTTCTACAGGGAGGTACTATGTGTGGATAAAAAGTGCCTGAGTTACAAAGAGATAGAAACAGAGGCTGTTGCACCACAAACAGGCCTTTTATTTCCCCCATCTTCAACCTCACAGGATGGGCTTCATGAGCATTGACAACCATGACGGTCACAGGTCCTCATGAACAATGACTAAGACTCTCTCTTCGCATCTCTCTCCAGGCTGACTCGGGGCCTCGTGGGGCTAGCAGAGAACGTCTGGGTGCAGAAGGGACCCTCCCCCAGGAAAAGAGTGCCCCCCCAGTCCCTGCCCACCTCCTGGGAAATCCCTATGCCTTTGGTCTCACTCCTGGTTCTGTCATGCAGGATTCACGTTTTCAGCCCCTCAAGTAAGTCATGCATACTGCCCTTGTTCCCTGTATTTGCAGTTTTGAAACACGCTTTGATATAAGTGCATAATCTATTTTTCATTGGTATATTAAACAATGTGGAATAAACTGTTTCAACAAATGTACAAACATTTGTCTTGCTGGGAGTTATTCCAAAACCCTGTTACAACCGTTAAGACTATAGGGCTTCTATATTAATGTACATATGGTGTGGCTTCATAAAATCAACTTTACTTAATTGTTCACACATCTCTTCTTGCATGAACAGTCTTCCCAGACAGTTGCCTAATGCAGTGCCCCCTGGTCCTGTGCCAGAAGAGTACCTCCGTGGTTTCCGGCCCTATGCCACGACTGAGGATGCCCTCCGCATGCCCTCTTTGCCCTTGGGCTTGGACCCTGCCACTGCAGCTGCAGCAGCTGCTTACTACCACCCAAGCTACTTGCCCCACCCCTCGTTCACACCATATAGGTAAGCTCACCAATTTATATGTTTTGTTGACTTGGCATCCATTTCCTCTGAGGGCGAATTGTGCAAACTATTGCATATGACCGAACAAAGTATTTATACTGCTAAGACTCAGCAATAAAAGAACTAGCTGACCTTGAATTTGTTCCCAGAGGTATCATAGTTTGTTGCTGTTCTTTATTTGTATATTTATTTAACTGTGGGAGTGCTTTCATGGAACGCAACTCACAAAAATTGATCAAGACTAATGGCTTCAATTCCTGAAGGATTAATGTTAAAAGCTCAGTTTAAAGTGTTAAAATAACTAAATTAACAGCAGAATCACCAGCAAAACAAAAAATATGTATCTGGAACATTTGCTAAGAGTGAATTAATTTTGTGTGAATGCTATGTATGATTATGTGCACTCTGAGTGTTGAAAAGCCTTGCTTCCTTTGGGCTATCACATAGGCCGCATGTGCCTGGTCTGTCAGCACACCAAGATCAGTGGACTGCAACACCCATCACACACTGCACTGAAATGGATTTAATGAGAGGATGAGCAGTGGATGTCACACACACACACACACATACATAAAAACACACAGTTGTGCATTGACACAGCACAGTCTCCTGATGGTCGCTGTGGAGTGATAGACAGTACAGCTTTCTAGAAAGATGTAACACCCTGTGATGTCGCTTCTTTGGGGGAAAGAGACACACAGGTTAATGAAAGAAAATGTTATGCTGTCTCAAGGAGAGACTGACGCTGTCTTTTTTTCATATTGCAATCTTTCTCTCCCAGGATGGATGACCCATTCTGCCTCTCCGCTTTGAGGTCACCTTTCTATCCACTACCAGCAGGGGGAGCATTACCCCCCATCCATCCCTCTGCTGTTCACATGCACCTACCCGGTGTCCGCTACCCTGGAGACTTCACACACCCTTCACTGTCAGCACTGCAGTCTGAGAGGTAAAGTCCACTTAATTCAGCCATGCACACATTCCCACCCACATGCATCACTCCATCACAGCAGTCTGCTCTAATTCTGGATTGCCCTTTCTGATTTTGCAGCCAACTCATTTCTACCTCTGCTGTCCTGTCTCCTTTGCATTTTAGGCTTCAGCTGGAGGATGAGTTGCGGCAGAGAGAGAGGGAACGTGAACGAGAACGTGAGCGTGAAAAAGAGAGGGAGCGCGAGGCAGAGCGGGAGAAAGAGCGAGAAAGAGAGCGAGAGAGGGAGAGAGAACGGGAGAAGGAGTTGGAGAGGGAAAGAGAACGCGAGCGAGAGAGAGAACGTGAGCGAGAACGGGAAAAGGAGAGGGAGCGAGAGAAGGAACTTGAAAGACAGAAGGAGAGAGCACTGAGGGAGAAGGAGTTGCAAGTATCTAAGGCCATGGAGAGCCACTATCTGGCTGAACTCCATGCCATGAGGGGGCAGGAGGACCGAACCAAGCCTGAGAGACTCACTCCAAATCGGGCTGGTATGTGTATTGGCTTCCCGTCACATTCATACTCTACAATAATACTGTTCGTTAATAACTTATAAATATTATATATTAGCATTTTCACACCTCAACTGTTCCCTCTTCAGATAAAACCAAAGAGCCTGCCCTCCCAGCACCCAAACCAGTTCCTCCTGGACTCCACTCTTCTATAGTTCAATCACATCACCCTGTCCCTGGTTTAATCTCGGGCCACAGCCTCTACATGGGGCCTAGCACTGTTGGGACAGGACTCACATCTACAATGATTGCTCAGAGGACCAATGAGGAAGAGAGGTGGCTGGCACGGCAACGTAAGCTGAGGCAAGAGAAAGAGGACCGGCAGTACCAGGTGTCTGAATTCCGCCAGCAGGTTCTGGAACAGCACATGGATTTGGGCCGGACAGGTGACGCACCAGATCATAGGTCAGACACACATAGGTAAGATGATCCTCACAATATGCTTTAATCCTCCCAATGTCACCAACATGCCTAAAAATTTCAGTGTGTAACCACACGCTAGTAATGTTTGTTTCCATCTGACCTGGCAATTGCTAAGCTGCATTCACGACCACCACTGCACAGACTATTTTGGGTGTGTTTCGTCGTCTGTCCCTGCTAGCCAGTTAGGGACAGTTGTGCCTGTGTTTTGAAGTATCAGAAGCTGGCAGGCTTTAGAAGTTTGTTTTCAGACAGGGCTGGAAAAAAGATAAACCCTGTCAGAATCATCACGTCAACTCTATTTCTGTCCATGCTACCTTGCAGGCCTGGTGAACAGGAAACTATGTTTAGGTGTAAATGCATGATGCAAAGCATGGTCCTGATGACTGCTGCTTTATGAGTAGTGGGTAGCAGTTTAAAGCAGACAGAGAGGGGGATGGCTAAGACATACAAAGGCTAATTCTTAGCTAATCCTCTCAACCTTGCATAGCTTAAGCCCCCTACTTACCCTCCTTTGTTACCGGGCCTGTGATTGTGGTGATGTGTGTAATTCAGAAGCAAGACTGTGGTAAATGCTAAACTCATAGGACAGGAGAAATACACACATCTGCTATCAGTAACCCCACTGTATACTTGCAGTATCACACCTCCCAGGCTGCAGATTGCAGATAACAGACATCACTCACATGTAGAAATCCAAATAAAAACAGGAGGCATAAATAATTTGACTGGTCGTGCAGTATGTGCTTCTGCCAGGTTTGATTTAGGCAGATGCTGTAGTGTCCACAAACCATCTGCTATCTTACCTTACTCTTGCCATTTTGTCCCTACTATTATACAGTTATTCCTTTTAAAACACCATTTTCACAGTGCTGTTGCTTTACATAATGTATATATTCTTCTCTCTTAAATTAGTAAGTGTGCTTCCCTTTATGTCAGTCCATCGGTCTTCTTGCCCTCCCTGTGAGAGTAGAGTTGGGAACTGAAACTTGGTTTCAAATTAGAATCATTAACAAAATACCAAGCACCTGGGTCCTGATGAAGAAATACAATTTCAGTGCTGTTGCTGGTTACTTTGGCCTGTTTTTATTACAAGGAAAGGCTATGTCTGTAAGGCATTATCTAATGGATTTTATGTTTGTTGTACATGTGTGTAATTTTTCAGTATATTTTGTTTATCCAATTTTTGATACATACATGTATTTTATTGTAATTTTTTTGTCATGTATAAGACTTTTTTGGGGGGAGTTTTTCCTCACTCAGACCGGGGGTTTATGGATAAAAGGTGTTGCATGTTGTAAAGCTTTCTGAGACACATTTCTGATTTGTGATATTTAGCTATACAAATCAAATTGAAGTGAATATGCGGTAGCGATTTTCCAGGACTTTTTAGGTAGCAACAAATGTGCATGGCTGACTACAACCGTGCTGAGGATGAACTAAAAAAAGTGCCTGAAAGTGTAACCTTCTCTAGAAAACCCAGAAGATGAATAAGAAGAAGTACACTGTATGTGTGAAGCTAATTGGCTTATTGTGAGGGGTAAACGTATGTCTCTATGAAGGCATTATTTGTTGGTTGGGGTGTGATTGTGTGTGAGGTGATGCAGAAGTTTTGTAAGGGTAGAATAATCAGTCATGAATTATCTTGGATGAGTAAATAAATAATAATAAAAAATACATAAAATCAGATGCCAAGTACACTGTGCCAGCCTTTAATATACTGAAAAGCCACACAAAACAGGGAACTGGTCAGAACTAGAATCAATAAGTAGACCATTACTCCATGTTATGTGAGTGTTAGTTCCTTCTCTGCCTGCGTGGTGGTGAAACGATCATTTCTTCTGGCCTCTAGATCAGTAAACTGCACCAAGAATTTGCTCTGTGTGTGTATTCTTTTGTGCATGTGTGTACATACCATACTACAAGGACCTAAGAGATCAAAAACAGCCCTGTATATCTGGAGGACAGTGTGTGCTTTGGCCACATCCTCACTCTGCTCTGGGCTAGTCTGTCTGGGTTTGATAACACAGCTTTGCCCAGATACACAAACCCACAGACATATTGACAGGGATGAAGGGAAATAGGCAAGGCATATAAACTCTAGTGTAGTTTCTGAATTGTGATATTGGGAAACACTAATGCTCTATTGTAGAAAAGAGGTAGATACTGTTTTGTAAATCTAACAGATTAATATCTTCTTGTATCTGTACAGATCCATACCAAATCACCATGAACCAGGAAACCGGGACCTCCACCCTCACTTGGGTGCACCCCCACCCCTCATCTCCCCCAAACCTCCCCAGCCACCACGTGAACACCATCCTCCACCTCCCACCACTCTGTGGAACCCAGCATCACTAATAGAAACTGCCTCAGAGTCCAGACGTAACCATGAGCCCTCAGGGATGGGACAGTATGAGCTCAGTCGGCTGCCCCCAGGGCCCACTAAATATGAGGAAGGAGGCCGAAGGAGAGAAGGGGGTGCAATGGAAAAGTATCCCCCTCTAAGAGGTCCTCCAGGCCTGCCAGAACCCAGCACATTCCTTGCTGATTTGGAGAAGTCCACCCAGTCTTTCTTCAACCAGCAGAGGGCATCATTATCCCTGACCAGCCAGTATGAACTGGAGGGAGCCATGAAAAACAGCGCAGGACTGAAGAGTCTGCAGGGACACCAGGGGCACAGCAGAGTGGGACAAGGGATGGGGATGGTCACAGGCCCTGGGATGGGACAGGTATCCACACTAGGGCTGATCCCAGACATGATGCTGATCTATGATGAGTTCCTGCAACAGCATCGAAGGCCTATCAGCAAGCTAGACCTGGAGGAGAAGAGGAGAAGGGAGGCAAGAGAGAAAGGTATTCACCTCAGGCATATTGATGCACTACACATCAATCTTTATTTACAGGTTATTAAAGTCTACACACGTGCATTCTTCAGTACAGTTTTTGCATTATTTCAGATAATCTTCAGTTCAGTAGACAATATAGGGGATTTATTTAGGATTCATAGTCAATTTTGAAGCTGTCATAGTAGCACTAACTAGAAGTAAAATAAGATGGAGTAAATGAAGGCAAGAGATGTAAAATGGAACTGAAAATAACATGAAATTGGCAAGATGTTTTTCTGGCCACAGTTCACTGTAGTTTTAGGAGAGAAGAAGTATGTGCATCTGATGGGATGTTTGACTAAATTATAGACAGTGTTTTGTTTTATGTAACAGTCATCTTTATTTAAGGGTTCAGAGTAGAATGCCACTAGTGACCTCTGTGTTTGCTGCAGGTTACTACTATGAGCTGGATGACTCGTATGATGAGAGTGATGAGGAGGAGGTGAGGGCCCATCTCAGGAGAGTAGCAGAGCAGCCCCCACTCAAACTGGATGATTCCACAGAGGTAAAATACCTGGCAACTCATACTATCTCTGCTCTCTGTGATGGCAGATCACATAGGCACTCACCACATAACATCGCATCAAAACTTTTGATTCCATTTTTGCACAGAAATTGGACTTCCTGGGAGTGTTTGGCCTGACTACAGTGAGCCGCAGGGATGTGCTGGTGCAGCAGAAGAGAAGAAAGCGGAGGAGGATGCTAAGAGAGCGCAGCCCTTCACCACCTGCATCCCAGTCAAAACGCACTCCTCCACCACCACAACTCAGCACGCGTTTCACCCCTGAGGAGATGGACCGAGCACCAGAGCTGGAAGATAAGAAGCGATTCCTCACCATGTTCAGATTGTCTCACATTACTGTACAACAGAGAAGAGGTAAGGGCATTTACGGTAACACACATGCATTCAACACTTATGTCGTTTATTTTACTGTAGAAAGCCCTGATTAGTTCCAACGGTTTCTTAGCCACCATTTTATTTGATTCTGTCTCAAGAATTAATTATTGTACGAGTTAACAATGCAGAAAAATGCCACTTAGCTGTTCTTAATTAAATACACAATGCCTCCCAATTGCTAATGTAAGAACAGTTTTGTTATACTAATTGTAAAACTAGAATGAAGGAAACTATTTGTACATTCGTTAAAGATCAGTGTGCTGTAGGTGTCTAGTTAGAAGCCATCAAAGCATGAACCTGTTTACATATCAGCCAGACATCCTCATTTACCTATATAGTGTATCTTCATGCTTACCTCATTTAAGCAGAGCAAAGAAGACCAAGGACATGGTCATTTGGCTCTCAGAATGAACTAGTAATTCCCAGTAGGTTCTACAACTTGCTTATGCTTCACCTCAGCTGTGCAGTGCCTCTCCTACATACTTTTCTCATTAGCATGTTAAGTCTGGTCTTAAAAGCAATTGTATACATGGTTAAACCCTCAAACACATCAACCTCAGTCCCCTCTAAACTATATGCAGTTCATTAAACAATGTAACATCTTATCTAGTGCTTTTCAATAGCCTAGTTAGAATGGAAGACAAATGTCAGGGTTTGTACTGAAGTGCAGTTGCTGTACACACACAGAGACACACAAACTAAGGATGAATGGGGAGTGGCAGCAGTAGGCTTACAGTGATCCTATTCTAATCCTCTTGGTTTACTTTTTGCTGCCTACAGATGGCAGCGCATAGCCTTCCTCGCTGTCAGGCCACACTCAACCTCTTTATACAAACACACACAAGGAATTAGATGCCTATGAAATTGTGAATCAGATATAGACAAGACTAATGCTACAAAGATTTACATGTTTTTTTTTCTCAAGATAATGAAAGAGTGGCAGAACTGCTTCAGGCTATTAAAGAAAAGAGCGTAACCTTGGATACCATCAGACATGCACCTCATCCACTGTGCAAGAGCCCTCCTCCACAGATTTCTGGTGAGACATGCTAATGAACATAAACATACACCCATCCTAATCCCTTAAGCATTGTGTTTATTCATTGTTATAATATACATAAATGTGAGTTTCATCAAAGGGACCAGTAGTGTGTATCTGTCATTCCATCTGTAATAATGGAATGTGGATCTTGACCTCATCATGACTAACACACGTTCAAATGATTACAGATTCTGCTTTCACCCAACCTCCTTCTGAATCAGAAGACCACCATAGCGTCAGACCACATAGCCCCTCCTCACATTGCCCAGCATCTCCCAATGGCCATCCGAAACCCCTTGGGGACACATTAAGACCAAAGGAACCCCCTTCTCCAGCTGTCTATCCAGACAAGGCCCGGGGGCCCAGTGAGGGACCCATCTCTAAGAGGAGCGCTAGCCTGCTGAACAGCTTGCGGCCCCCGCTCCCCCTGCAGGCTAAAGAGGGCCTTCACAGCGTCAATGGCCGCACCAAGCCCTGGGACAGCTTCACGCCTGAGGAATTTGCCCAGCAGTTCCATGAATCTGTGCTTCAGTCGACTCAGAAGGCTTTGCAGAAACATAAAGGTATGCTGCATGAATACAGATTTGTCTATTGTGCTGGCTGTTGTGACTAAATAACAGTGAAAGTGTAGAGTTTTTCAACTCATTCAGTGTATAATTTAATGAGTATGCACTGACCTCAAAATATTAATAGGAAAAGCAATTACATTTTTACATGAAAGATAAAAGAAAAATGTACACATAGTTTATTAATATTCTTAATTATTGTTGATGAATCCCTTTACAGGCAATATTATTCATTATTTTGGTTATTCTATCACGTACGTATATACATCAAATAGTACTGATCAAAAAATGATATTTTCCTTGTCATAGCAAAATGTTTGATATTTGACCAATCTAGTGGAGTGCTGGCTTCATGTACTGTGACCATAGATTCACATTATTTGGCCAATCAAATGAAGCTACCCTCAGATTAACTGCAGTCAATCCAGTGGTGACTGTAGAGTTCATCTGGTTCTTTATTTCAAATACTATCACCATCACAATACTGAACAATGTTATCCCACGTGGCAGATTTTCCTGATATTGTGCAGTAATGAGCAGGAATAAAACTAAATATCATATTTCACCAGCTTCTCTTTAAAAACAAAATGCAAAAATTGTCTACCAAATCTGATCTGACTGACATTGTTCTTCTCTCCCACCTTAAGGTGGTGGTCCAGGGATGTCGGAGTCATCCCATCTTCAGGAGTCCTCTGTCCATTACAACATTCCAGAGCTTCAGAGCGCTCCAGGACGGACAGTGCAGCCACTGTCACAGTCGCACTCAAATTCACATCCATTTCCCCATCCACTCACACACACTCAGTCTCAGCCCAATGGGCAGCACTTCTCTGTATCCGGACACCAGGAGGGCTCAGGGACAAGGGAGGACCTGTCTGGTCCAGAGGACTCTGAGGAGGAGGAAGATGACGATGAGGAAGAGACACCTGCTTCCAAGTGGCAGGGGATTGAATCTATATTTGAAGCTTATCAGGAATATGTTGAGGGTAAGCTGCCACAATAAACATGCATTGATTTGATGCCATTTATTATTTTGCTTGCCACTCTGTCATTATATTTTACAGTCTTAAGTATTAGTTTCCAATACAGGACATTTGAAGCATAGTCAAATTAATGTTTTTAAACACTGTCTCATCAGTAGAGGGCAGTAGTTGTCCTTCCTCTAAGTTCAGTATATTGAACATCAATTTAATGCACAGACGAACATCTAATCTACTCTCACATTTAAAGAAAGTTTTATTTGAATAATTCACCACCCTTTCAAAGTACAATATACAACCGTTAATCTGCTTTATTTGCTTATGTTACATTAGTTTCAGTATGTACTGTTTAGAGCGCATGTGGTATGGATTCATCATTTTTCTAACCCCAGCTCTGTTTTTCTTCCCCATATTCATTCATTTTGTGCCTTTCCCTAGAGCAAAGTTTGGAGCGACAAGTATTGCAGACCCAGTGTCGAAGATTAGAAGCTCAAAACTACAACCTCAGTCTGACCGCTGAGCAGTTGTCTCATAGCATGGGGGTAAGACACAAATAACAACGGTCCTGGGACCTCCTATTTATATACCTTTGTTCTAATCTCATGAACTAGATAATCACGGGTTGTTTGCAGCAGATGTGTCTTTTGTCTGCTTTTGTCTTTTAACATCATACCAAAAATCAGAAGACACAAGACAAGAAACACAACACATAAGAAATACCACAACAAAAAAACAATACAATAGCTATAAAAAACAGTAGTGAAAAATTACAATTGCACATCAGAAAGTACTAGTAGAAACAAGTGGCAAAGTAGTAACAATAATAATGAAGTCATTGTTTTCAAAGTGGTTTGGGTTAACTTTGTGTCCCCTCTCATGTAGGAGCTGATGTCCCAGAGACAGAAGCTGGCAGTAGAAAGGGAGAAGCTGCAAGCAGAGCTGGAGCACTTCAGGAAGTGTTTAACGCTGCCACAGACACACTGGCCCAGAGGTGGCCATTACAAGGGTTACCCTCCCAGGTGACCCCGACACACTGACCTGGCGGGGCCCAGGCCCCATCCACCACCCCTTTCAGACTGACACTCAGAGTTTATTTTTTAATGGCCTGGTCAACATGGCTCCTTAGAAGACAGTATGGCTCGTTAGATGAGATGAGTGAATGAATGAAAGAATGAAGTGAATGGGTGTATGGATGATAAGTGGATGCACAGGAGACAGGACCATACAGTGAAGGACCGACAGTCTTTGGATTGTGGCCAGCTAGGAACTGTGCCACGAGCCACTAATCTGTGCCAATGTAGCCAACCACGAGAGCATGGGGCAGGAGCACCTGAAGATCAACAGACACGCTCCTACATCTTACGTCGTCTTCAGTCCCTGCTGCTCTGTTGATCAGTCCCTGCATCCCTCGTCGCCACAGCTTCACAGACAATCCTGCCAATGAGGGAGCAGCTACCCCAGGAAGGGTGTGGTCAAGAGACTTGAACACTCAGATTCTCTAAATGAATGCTTCTGGCCAGATGGAAGTGATTTTTATCATTGTGGCCACATGAGCTTTTGAACTGGAAATGCACTTAAGAATAAAAGCTGAAGAACTACCTGGTGGTACTGTGTTACAACAAATAACTTTTCAAATTAGGGAAGAACTTAGAAAATGCACATTTTTGGAAAGACTTAATGAAATGTTTTATTGTTTCGAAATAGAAAATTTGAGAATAAGAATTTTAAAAGGTGCTTCAGCCTTGTAATGTATATAATATGAAGACTTAAAAGAATTTTGTATGTTTTTATTACTTTAATCATTGTTCTTTTAAAAGAAAAAGCCTGCCATTTTTATATGTTTATGCTTTTTTTGGGTTGGATAAAGAAAGCCTTGCTTTTAGTGTTTGTACTGCTGCTGGCCAGAACTGCTCATTTTAGACATTGAACAGAGTGAGAGAAAACAGGATATGGTCCTCATCTTGCTCTCTCCTGGCACTGCGCAGCTGGAACCCAGCCACAGCCACCTCATCTGGCCCTCAGCTCAGCAAAACTTACATAGAGGTCCCAAGTAATGGCTCATGCCCTCTTATCACCCTCCTTCACAGCAGCATGTCTGTTTAAATGCCCATCACTTCTTTTTTTTTTTTTATAACTTGGGTCAGTTTGACTGGCTTGACTATTTTGTATAGACATGAAGAGTCTTTCAAGCAGCCACCTGATACACCTGGTCCTTAATGCTTTAGTCTTCATTTTGTATGACGTTATGTAGCATTGGACTTACCAACCCACACAACGGTTAAATATCACGCCTTACGATATTATGTCCTTAGCAGCAGCCATTGAGGATATAGTGCCAAAATGAAGTTCATAATTAAGTTACAATTGGGTAGCCAAAAAAATTTAACCAGAATGGCCATCTTCCACTGCTGAATAATTCTGACCAGACTCACCTTCTTCCTGCATTTAGCATTTTTAAAGGACCCATTGTATCCAAAGTTGCCAAAATTTGATGAACAAAAGATGCAAAATCTCAAGAAACCAGATTCAGACTTGGTTATTCCCTAGCAGACAGAATCACATAGGTTTGCTTTACCTGTTTACAACATCTGTCCACCCCTCAACAAGCACCTCAGCTCTACTTTAGTCATTTAACAGACACGCCTCTGGAGCTCATATATTTTCTGCCTTGTGGTTATCTGTGTGATTGGAATACCAAAATGCCATACTTCAGGTTAACAGATCACCAGTTTGACTTTTTACCTGAGCTGCACAAGTTACAGGTGATATGAAAAGGAGAGACAGAATTAAGTATTTTAATGTAAACATTTAATCAAACTTGAAAATGTGCATAAAGTTAATCTTGAAATATGACTAAGACTGAAGCACAAATGCCCCATACAAACAGTATGTTAAGTGCCTCAAGAATTTGGGAGCATGTGAATAAGTTGCAGTTGCCCACAAACATTTCACCCAAAATCAGTGATCAGGGACCTCTATCTTTTACAGAAAATTTTGCTGCACACAACTGTCTACTGAACATTGCTTTTCACTTGCCCACATTTGGAAGGTGTGCAGAGACAACTCCTTTTCTATCTCAATACATTTCTGACAATTCATTTAGTTAAACTTTTTTTATTTTTAGAATTAACGCCCAAATCCAAACCATTTCAGAGTGATACAGACTGTAGTCAGTCATTATAAGGAGCAGAAGAGAGCCAAGAGTGCAGCCCATTGGTGTGAGGGAGCATGCATGCATGCTGAGGTAAGCTGCCAATAATCTGGAAGGTGCAGTTCAGTGAGCACCTTACACAGCCTTCCCATGTCTCCAACCCACGTTTCCAACCCACGCACGCCCATGCAATAGCCCCATTACTCAGTGGAGGATGTCTAGATGCTGTGAAATCCTGTTTTTAAAATGTAATTGTTTGAATTCATTGTAATGTAATATATTCTTTGTTGAATGTAGTAATTAGGTATTTATGAATATATGGCTGTGATTTCAGACAAAAAAGAAAAATAAAATATTTCAAAAATGACTGTTGTGGTTACCAGCATAATTCAGGATTAGAAGCCAGATGTTTTAAGTGGACTAACGTCACAGGTTATAATTATACATATATCCATTTAAATTGTTTAATGATACTATAATAAGCATCGGTTTGAGGTTCATTTATATGAAATGTCTATTACAAGAGGACAGGCACTTTATATTTTGCTCCCAAGTATTTAAGATGGGTTAAATACAGGGCTAGTACCCCACTGGGACTTGGACTAGTAGATAATTTTCATTCATACTTAAAAATTTATGAAAATAAAGAAGGAACCCATTGTTTAGTTTGCCATTTATATGTAAGTGTCAATTTCAATATATAAGAAAAATAGAATATTCTGAAATACTCTGTTCAACTAGTACCGAGGGGGTTATAAACATGAAAAAACACATCAGCTTCAGTTGATTTTGTTTTATACAATACTATAAAAACACGCAAATGCATTTATTCTGTCACATAATGACACACCAGTGACTTTGAACACAAAATTAAATTACATATGCACATCTAATAAAAGTTACATACATACATGGTCTTTTCATATGTACAGATTAACGCATGTCAAAAACTTACGAGATAATTCTCTGATAACACATCTGAAAATAGTGTGTTCAGTTTGGCCTGAGGGCACATTTCAGTGGGAAGGTTTTTACTTACAGCCTTGGGATGACATGCACACCTGGTCCTTGACAGTAGTGATCAAAAGTCCATGAACTGTCCTTTACTGGAACCAGGCTGCAGGTTGGAACGCAACTTGTACATGCTGTTGAGAGAGTCCAGAAGAAACGCTCGTATGGTGTTGATCTCCATCAGAGTCAGGTTGTCCAGCTACAGAAGTGTGACAGACCATAATACACGATTTAAATGTAATAATGAAGCAGAAATAAACAGTGCTACATGTAAAGAGGATGATATCAAAAACACCATGATAAAACTTAAATTGTGTTGAATAAGAAACTTTGAAGGAGCCAAAGTTTGAATGTTTTTTTTTTTTTTGAATTTCAAAGTCAATTCTGTTCAGGTTAATACTGTATGGCAATATTTGTAATTGTATCCTCACTGTACACTGATTCACTCTTTAAGAAGAGATTCTATGTGATCAGATTTACCTTGGCATGAGCCTCCTGCTGACTGATGAAGCTGTCTGCTGAGAGACGCAGTTTGGCGATACGTGTGTCCCAGATGTCTTTGACCAGTGTCCGGATCTCATCTGCTTTAGGAATGTTATCAGAAGCGCTGCAGAGGTGCCACACACAGAAGATAAAAGAGCATTTTTACAAACTATTACTGTAATAACTAGAAGCACTCGGAGAGCGCAGACCTCCGCCAAGGCTGATCAGTGGCCCCCCCCCCGTGGGCCCCCCGACCCCCGATCACCTCCAAAATTTAATCATTTCTTCCTTATCCCATTTCCAACAAACCCTGAAAATTTCATCCAAATCTGTCCATAACTTTTTGAGTTATGTTGCACACTAACGGACAGGCAAACAAACAAACAGACAAACAAACAAACAAACCCTGGCAAAAACATAACCTCCTTGGCGGAGGTAATTACCAGAAACACCATGAACCATTTGTTTTTTATCAAAGCAGATGACTCACTGGTTCAATAGCAGCTTGGTCAGCTCCATATAGTATGGACTGGGGACAGGTGTGAATGCATCCTCTTTCCTCTCAAGATCTCGCATTTCCTCCAGTTTCTCTGCACATTAGAACAAACAGTAAATCAATAAACCAAACTGGCAAACGGATGATAATATCATTTCATACAGTAGTGAAAAAATGTTTCAGACATCCTTAAAATTTACACAGTCTCAAATATTGTCATGAAATATTTGTGGGAAAGTCTTTTTTGTGTTTCAAAAGTTGTGAATACATCAAACAGAGACAAACTGTAAATGATTTTTTTTTTTTGTTTATTGTTAAGAAGAAAAAAATAACAAAACTAAATTCTTGACAGCTTCAACATGTCATGTCCTGGATGTGTTTCATTATCTTGTAGAAACATCTAGTTTCGATTTTGATGGAACAGAGCGTGCAGTAGGGAGCATGTGGGTTTGGAGAATGGAACCATACTTGGCAGAGTTCAATGACTTAAGAGTAATTCTATTTCAATATATTACAAATGTATGGGATGCCCAAAAACTTTTTCGCACCACTGTAAATGCCAGTCAAGGCTTTTTTTCCAAGTGCCTTTGACTGGCCCAACTTATAGTTGCATGATATGACTTTTTAAAATGGAGAACACAATAAAATTTCATAGACATGTAGTAGGGCCTGGCCAAGCGAACGTGAACTCCAGGGTTAATTTTGTTTTTCTCTAAAACAATATTTTTGATTACTCAGCATGAAAGACATATAGCTCTAGTTTCTAAAACTGTGTTTATTTAATTTGTACCTGAATTACAACTGGATATACAAGAAAATATATGAGAATACAGTGTAAATTAAGAAAAGTAAAGGTTGTAAATGAATGTATACAGCATTAATTCAGAATGTAAATACCAATGTGTAAATAAATATGTTCAAAATATATGCCTGTATCTAATCTTATATTTCGTAACAATCAAATATTACAATGATTTTGAATGTTATTTATTTAAAAAAAAAAAAAACAGCAGAAAGATGTGTATTAAATATAATAATGAAACTTATGTCACCAAAGACTGATAATTTTATCAGTATCTTAATAAAATCTTTTATTATTATTATGGTGCACCACACTGAACAAATACCTCACCATGAATTAATGTCTTTTAAAACTAAAATAAAAATTATATCGGTTTCATTTTTGGATATAATGTACTCTCATATATTTAGAAAAGGGTGGTATGCTAAATATTTGTACTTTCCGTGAGGAACAGCACTTTTTGGTATTTTTTCCAAACCTTGAATAACTCCAATACTTTGTCAAGGATGATAAATGTTTTTATTAAAATATTTGGTTATTATTCCTTAATGGCATGTTAAAGTACTTGCTTAGACCTACAATTTGAGCTATTATGGTTGCTGCTAAATTAATTTTAACAAATGCATATGGAATGATTAGTATTGCTGCACAGTGCTTACTCGCTTGGCCAGGCCCCGTAGAAGTAAAAGTGCTCAATTCAGTAATGAAAGCACAAAACTTAACATTAAACCAGTAGCAACACTGTCAATTTTAACCCTTTCATGCACAAATTATGAGAACCTTAATCAAATTTTTTTCCTGAGTGTTTTTATTCCTCTTTAGGCATGAAAAAAACAATGCGATTGAAAATTTTCTTCTGAAAAATAAATTTTAAAAAATTAAAATAATACAATAATTTTAAAATACATAAAAAATAATAATGGAAAAAAAATCTTATGAACCTATTTTTCATGAAGTTGCAAAAATGTCCACTCAGCTGGACACCACACGTTTAATTTTTGACACACAGAAACATGTATTTACTGATAAATTGTGTGAAAACGATGGGGAGGGCTTGTGATTCTGGGGGTTTATGCTCAGGGGAGATCTACATAATGTTACCAATTCATGTCGGAAAAGATAGGTAGTGTCTTAAAACTTTAAGAAAGATATGTTAAAAAAAAGAACAACAAAATCCATGAATATACAAGAGAACAGCTGCAGAATCCACTGTAGTGACCAGTATACATGAAAGTGTTAAAGGGAAATGTTTAAAATCCTGTGATGTGGTTCTTCTACAAACTGTTATTTCACTTTAAATGCAGAACTTTCACACACTGACAATTACCAATGTGTGGTTTGTGTATGTGGAATATCTGAGACTTACCAACATCCATCCACTCTGGAGGAACAATTCGACATTTCTGTCTCTGTTTGAGGTTCAGTGCCAGCCACACAGGGACATCCACGGGTAGTCCCGGGTTGAAGGGGCCCAGGTCACCCTGACAAAAACACACACCGTGACTTAACTGAGTCCAACACTGCAGGGCATACACAGCAGCACCTGCGCTAGCTCCAGTCATGTTAGCGTTAGCATTAGCATTGTCATGATTGAACGCATAAATGTAACTCCCGGAGTTAGAAATTCTAAAGAGGCTAATGTAACTGACTTACCCCGATCAAATAGATTCTGTCTAAACTGAAGTTAGGGATTATTTTCACTGTCTCCTTTTCGGCAAGAAATTCTACCTCGGCAGGATCCATAGTTCGCTGTTTCACTGTTATTATTATTACTTTATGTCCAAAAGTACACGTAATGAACAACACTACAAACTGTTCCCGCGCTGTGGGGCGGTGGGAGGGGCGTTATAGGAGATGAGTTGACGTCATTATCTGTGTATATCGCGAGATTAGACCACCGGCTTTTTTAAAAAAAAAAAAATTATTTTTTATTTTTTTTTTCATGAAAAACGCATTTTTTTTATTCAACAATAGAACATACAAAAATTAGGAATATAACATTATACTATATTATATTATATATTATATTATACAGAACATAAGACATTCCAAGCCACAATAATCATATACCACTGATAATAAGACAGAAGCTACAAGAATAAATAAATACACAAAAAAGACACAATATAAATATCTTAATAAATTAAAGAGAATAAAGATGAAGATCCAACAAAGAGTAAAAATATAGTTAAGAAAAGGAGAGAAAAAATATAACAATGTGAAGTGGCAGACAAATTTACTCAAGGTAATTACAGTAAAACTGAAGAGCTGATAAACACTTTTTATTAAATTCAATACGTTTTGGAGACTCAAAATAAATTTTCAGTTCAATTAAATATAATTGAAATGATGGGGATGTTTTGGACATTTTAGACCACGGGCATCAGAACTGAGAAGTTTATGTTCTTTTAGACAACACGCCTTCTTTTAATATTGTATTCTGTGAAGTATTTTCGGGACTTTCACTTGATGTAGCCCAGAATTTAAAAGAACTTGCAAATTATCACCAATTTAGTAGTAATTTGACCGTGAAGTCATTGTCCACTTCTGTATTTTTTGCTTTATCTTTCCTGGACCAACAGTTGCAGATATGATCCACTAGGTGGCAATATTTACTAAGTAATAAAGAGGACTAGCACGCTGAATAGTATGCACTGAAAATAAAATTGCTTGAGAATTAAATAATTTCAATATTTACATGCATTTTCATAAAACTGTGCATTAAAATTGTGAATTATATATATATATTTTTATCATTTATGTGTAAACATCAGCTGAAATCAAGTGTGTGTATAGTACTACCTGTTATGAATAGGCTAAAACTAGCCCTTGAGATAAATTTATGAAATGCAAAAATAACACCGAAGACATAAACAGTAAAGGGTGTCAACATGATTTTTAATTCAGGGGCCACATACAGCCCAATTTCAATTCAATCTCAAATGGGTCAGGCAGGTAAAATACCATCACAGTAACCTAGAAATAATGACAACTTCAAATGTTTCTCTTTGCTTTGAGTAAAGGTAAAATTACATGAAAATATTTACATTTGCAAATTGTCCTATTGCAAAAAAATGTGAATAACCTGAACAAATATGAACAATCTGAAATGTTTTAAGAGAAGTAATTGCAATTTTAACTATATTATGCCTGTTACTAAATGTTTTATGCCTTTGTAGATCCACTGTGCGCTGTAAGTTTTAATGCACGTGTAAATGAGAAGCTGAGGCATCATATTGTTAAAATTGCACTTATTTTTCGTAAATAAATTTTAGGTTGTTCATGGTTGTTCCTGTTCACAGTTTTTAAAGGATAGTTTGTAGATATAAACATTTCATAATGGAATTTTACCTTTTTCTCTCTAAAACAGAGAAAAGTTATGTTATTCTAAAAGTTATTATTTTACTGGTCCAACCTTCTTCAGATCACAATGATCTGTATGTGGCCCCTGAACTAAAATGAGTTTGACACCCCTGGAATAGATGAGACATTTTGGGATATGCTGAAAGCCCACCAAAACATCCTGACATTATGTCACAGGCATATGAAATGAAACACTGACACAGAATAAAGTATTCAAAATCAGCACTGAGACACAGAGAAAATATCCTTGAAGGAAAACTTGACAAATCTTGCTTGATTCTTCACATCTTTAACTTTGGATTACAAAATCACCACTTCCTTGCGAATACACAACAGGAAATGATAACCACAAAAAATGCTGGGTGGGTGTGGTCTAACTCAGATGTGGTCATTTTCCTGTTCATATGGTAAAAGTTATGGGTGTATTCAGTAACTCCAACTTGGCTTTCACAACAGCACAGTTTTGCACAGACATAAAAAGCTGAACTGTCAGCTATAATCATATCTTAATCTACTGCCAGTCTTGTGTATCTAAATCAACACTATTTGTTAAATAGAGTTTTTGATTTTGAATCTTACAATGAAACTGAAAGTTAATCTGAATTTTATTCTTCATTACACCTGTTCTGACCAGATAACAATGCCATCACAGGATTGCACCAACAAAGGCAATGTTACCAAATAAGGTAAATCGGTACAAAACTACCCCACATCATTAATCACAAAGAAGATGATCTCAATCTCTTGGCCTCTCAACCTCTCACAATGAATCAATAGAAGGATAAAGAGGCTTATGGAAAGTATGACTGCAACATTACAATTAAAAACAGATATTTTCTAAACACTACAGACTCCAATTAGCCTGTTTTTGTACTTGGTATTTATGAGCTAGTATTATTTCATGTAGATTTTTTTCATTATCTTCAGAGGTTAATGTCAATGGTGTGCTATTTCTTCTAATTACAGATTTTCTTTACTTAAATATTATTCAATTGCTTTTTCATTCTGCTTCCTTTTCCCTCACATCATTTGAATTTTATTCAGTTTTATGGAATTGTATGAGGACATGGAAGGGATACAAATACCCATAAACAGCTCTTGAGCTACTACACCCTTGTGCTATACCTGCAAACCATGACTGCTTGTATGATTGATAAAAGATAATTTAAAAAAAAAAGAAAAAATGTTTTCTGAATTGTCAGGCAGTGGATGAGACACAAAAATAAGCAGTTAAATGGCATAAAATGAGTCAGACAAAGATGATTATTTCAAAGAAGTTGGTTTCATTGTACATTCAGTTCAGAAAAATTGCTGTAGAAAATGTCATGCCCTCACAAATATTTCATTATCTTATTGTTTAATTATAACCCCTAATAAAAAGGCAGTTCTTTATCCTTACTTTAGGTTTTTAAGTGTTATTAAATAAGAGGCTTTAAAATAGTCAATTTAGTTCAAATAAATACTATTACCTATTTTCAAAATACATATTACACTGGAAACTAAATTTACACATTACGATGATCCTCAGAGTGGATACCTGAACAAATCCTCCAGAGCAGTAGTCAAAACATTCATCCTGTCATCCAAGATAACCAGAGGACGGGGTAGAGTAACCAAAGGACGGGAATCCAGAAAGGCTTGTTTGACCAATAATGATGTAATGGTCAACTGCTGGGTTGGTTATTTCTGTTACTGCTCATGCATTTGCAGATGAATATCATTTGGCATTTGACACATATTCCAATGATCCAGAACCTATGGATCACTGTGGTTGTCTTCTTCACAACAGTATTTCAGTGAACCCTCTTCAAATACCAACAGACTTATGATCTAGAGCATGGGTATTCAAATCCAGTCCTCGAGGGCTGGTATCATGCAATGTTTTAGATGTTTTCCTCTTCCAGCATCCCTGGTTCAATTAATGATCAGCTCATCATCAAGCTCTGCAGAAGCCTGATAATGATGTAATGGCTTCCAGGTGTAATGGAAGAGGGAAATATCTAACACATGCAGGATACTGGCCGTCGAGGACCGGATTTGAATACCCCTGATCTAGAGAATGTGTGAATTTAGCCTCAGCGCTTATTGAGTTATCTAGGGCTAATCAGAAAAGTAATTAAGAACATATATTAATATCTTATATCAGCAGTACAATCAATTATTTTTTTTACCCTTTAAATCTTTATTTATTTATTATATGTATGGCTACTGGCTGAAAATAAAGAGAAAATAGATCAAATCGTCTAAAGTTTAGCTTTATGCACACAACTATGAAAACACAAACCGTTGCCAGAAAATGAAAGCATTAAAGTTGCATTCAAACTCACACCTGCCTTCCTCAGCTTATCATCACCTTTTAAAAAGGTGATCACACACTAACAGTGCAAGTATGGTGCTTGCCCTTTAGAGATTTTGGCCTAAAACCTCAGTGCTCCACATGTTCTCATGAAAGCAAGAGATTTTTGTGGAACAAAGACTGTTCGGCATTTTGTACTCCTGTATTGCATGACAAGTAGCATCCTGCATGCTGAAATGGCAAGAATATTTGTATATTCGTCCATGGAGCTCCAGACAAAGGGTCTTAGCACAAATCTAAGACAGATTTGTTAATCACAGGGTTGGTCCAGTCATTCCTTAGATCATCCAAGTGATTGTCAAAGTCAATCAGGTTTTCATAACATCTGTTCTCTAACAGAGCAGATGTGATCTTCTGTGCTTCAGACCAGTCCTCAAAAGAGTCACTAGAAAACAAAAAGTTGGGTTAGGCAATAATCTTCTAAAATGTATCAACAAAATGTACAAGTGTACAAAATGTTTCCGTTTTCACAAACCTGATACTGAACCATTCCAAGTATTTTAACAAAAAAAATAAATTGATGATCACCGGCCAAACAAAAAACTAAGTTTTCCCTTGACCTTTCCCTTGAAGAATCAAAGAAAACAATGTGCAATAACTTCTGCTAAATCAACACTCATTGCGGGGTGTTAATTTAGTCACATACTGAGTTAAAGAAAAACTAGAATGTTACACAAGATGTTAACAGGTCTGTTCACTTGAACAAAACACAGAAATAACAAAAAGATTGAAAAAAGACAAACTACTCTAGATGGGGTAAGACCATATTTTGGTGTGTTGTGCATCGTCTGTCTTGTTAATGGTACATTCGGATTAGAATAGTTAGGCTTAAAACCTCCGGAAACCTGGGATGGTTCACTATATGACACCAAACTTCTAAGAATCCTTAACAAAACCAATTAAAGACCCAGAGCTAATTAGGTGGAGAGGAGCTAGGAGAGTTTATGTGCCAAAGGCTTACGTTAAGATGCTCACATAGAGTAAAGATGTTAAAGATAGCTCTTCCCAAACTTACACAGTAACCTCTCTGCTTTTCCACTTGTTTTCATGATGATCATAGATAAGAACGATGGGTTCAAAGCAGCTCATTGTTAATCTACTGCTGTCCACCTAAGGAAAAAAAGCAGAAAATAAAACAATTATGTGGCAGCTCTGATTCACCTGTAAGTCTTCATGCATTTAGATAATTGTCTTCAAAACCTGCTGATGTTTTAAAGACTGCTAAGCCCATTTATAGTTTTATATTCTCTTTATATTACACTATATGATCTTAAAATATGCCTGATTACAAAAAAGTAGCAAGATCTGCAGGACAAAAAAAATAAAATCACAGAAAGAAGACAGGCTTATATGCACAGTTTGGGGTAAATGGTAAAAACATGTAAAAAGCAAAGTCCATTTACTCTATCCTAAAATGATTTACTAGTACCATGACAATTGCTGATTCACTGAAGTTCTCAGAAATCCTGGCAGCCACTTTTTCTGCAACTTGGTTGAGTCTGCAAAAGAGAGAAGTGAAAACATTGCATTTATAAGACTGGGGTCTAGTGGGGTGTATCTGTGGCCATCATAGCATTTCTTATGAATCTAGTTAAGAGTAAATTGCGATGCTAGTACCTGGAATCCTTTGTGCGTTCATTGGCTTGATAATATCCAGCAATGACATAATTATTTTCTTTGCACCAGGTATCGATCTGAGAAACAAGAAAAGGACAAGGAAGAACAGTCAAGATGAAAAAAAAATCCCTGCTATTACAACACCTTAATAATGAATACTTCCTTTACAAACATTACATTTTTTACTGTTAAATTCTTTTGTGGATGCTAAATGCTTGAGGTCACTTTAGATGCTGACACACCTTTCATTCATCATCTATTATGTTGATAAGTACAGTGTCTTGGCTGTTATTACTCAAAATATTTAGCTCACAATCCTATAAACACAGGAAAACATGGAGGATTTACTACTTATTAGTGAGTAACATTTGTAATTTAGAAAAAAAAAGTTTTAGATAGGTAAATGCATATTTTTTGGGTTAAACATTATCTAACAAGCAGCAGATCTTCAAGATGCCCCTTTTCGTTGCTGTCACTGGAATGTAAAACATAGTTTCAGTCACAATGTCAACACCTGTATTAGAAACAGTTTCAACAAAAACACATCCTTACATCATAACAAATATATTCATAGCAGAGATTATGTAGAAGTAGACTGCATTACATACTTACCAGTGTTAAAGCTACTTCTAACATTGGTGCCAGAGCAAGAGTACCGTGGAACAAGGGTACACAGTCCACACATAAAACTGGTTCACTGTGGCTGTCTTTCTTTTTATCTTTCGTCTTTTCTGCTACTAGCAATCCGTTCACGGCGCAGTGAGGATACTTGGCAGCATGTAAGAGCATTTTACAATAAGCCTGACTTGTCAGCTGAATCGGCATGTTTATGCGAGGACCAGATGAATCGGAAGAAAGATAGACCCTCAGCGAAGTTGGATAGCTACTCGTTATAGAGGTAGTGCAATGTGAATCCTACCGTTAGCTAACATTACATGTGAAGTCCGGAGAAAAGTAGATATCTACCCCAGCAGTGAACTTACTGCCAGATTTTGTAGTTGACACTGTGCCTCCTAAAGCACACATGTACAATCGACAAAAAACACAACTGTCTTTTAAACGATATTACTTACTAACACAGAACCGAGCTTAACAAGCTAATCTCACTTCCACCTTCCACTCGACTCTGCTGCACCGGTGGTGCCGCAAATTAACGGAAACTATCGTAAAATACGTGGGGCTGGGCCGACAGTAATTTACGTATTTCCGGTCACCATCACACTTTCTTTTAGATCAACGGCGGACGGGAGCAAAGAAGGTAAAGTAGGTCGTATTTACATCAACAGCATCTTTCTATCTATGTATGAATGCATTACATTCCAAAGTGTTCGTGTAATAGTGGCATCAAGGTTTTCAACATGACATTGGCTCTTAGAAAAGTCTATTGTTTGTAAAAATATGTTATAGTATTTAAGCGACTTTGCCAGGACGGATCTGGGTATCTTACCTGCTAACTAGCTGTCTATTTCCACTAGCATCGGAGACGTCAAGGAAACATTCTTTCGCAGATATTGAATCTCACCATTGTCTGCCGAATTATATATGTAATTACAGTGCAATTAAGAGCTGGTCTAATAAGTCATACGTTTGTGTCTCAGTGAAAGTAAAGTCTGTATTCCATCTTATCCTGAGCACTTTGACCTTGTGTGTTCAGCTAATGCTAACATTAGCTTAGCTAACGGTGTAATAACACCGTAATGCTAATCGGTGTTGTTAGGTTGGTCGCGTAAAATGTTCGCTCAAATTTATCACATAAATACAAGATATGTCGGTGTTGTTTGGTTTTAATGTTTAGCCTTTCAAATTTCGAAAGTTTTGTATTCTATAGACAGTTTGTAAGTTAGCTTTATGAGTAGCCTGTTCTTTATCAAGTCCACCATTAAAATATATTTGATAAATGTCAAATCTTGACTTGTTTTGCCGTTCGTAACCTCCAGAAGAAACTATATACATTGTCACTTTTAAACTAAAATACATATTTTATAAAATCAAATATGCCAATGTCTTATTTGTTTATTTATTTTATATGCTGTGCTCTTTCATGAGTTTGCTAATTTCTCTTAATATTATTTTATTTGATACAGAATGCTGGCCTCCAGAGCCCTTAGCCTCATTGGCAAACGTGCCATTTCTACATCTGTCTGTGTACGTGGAGGGCATGGTATGTGTCACACGAAGCGTCAAGAAGTGTTTTCTATTTTTGCCTATAGAGATAATGATTGACCCAGTCAATTTATTGCTCAGTTGTGTACATATGCAAGTCATCGACAGAGATAAAGACTAAACATTTGTTAATGTACTACAATGCAGGTGTATTCTTATTAGAATCTTAACTGTCAGATGGACATCACTGTGTATATTTTTACATTGGATAAATACCATATAAGTTTCGGTAAAAGAGTGCTTATGTGGTTAAAAAAAATAATATATATATATATATATATATATATATATATATATATATATATATATATATATGTATGTGTATATATATATATACATATATATATATATATATATATATATATATATATCAGTATATAAACAGTACACATGATGTTGCACAAACCTGCTTCCTCCTTCCTGGTATTTTCTAGGACATTTCTGTCTCAGTACTATCTGACACATTATTTATGCCATATGTGACAGTGTCAAGACAAATTAGACAGTCCCAAGACCATAAACAGGGTTTTCAGTGACAATATGTTAATATTTCAAGAGTCAAAAAAGTCATTCAGTTTTTTGGATTTACAGCCAACACACTGACATTTGCAATAGAATTAGTAAATACCTAGAGAATACCGGACAGAACATTGAAGCAACATGCTTAACATAGTAGAAAGTGAACAAAGCTTTCAAGTGTGATGAAAATGACAAACTGCATTGAGATGCTATCAAAAGTTAGTGTAGTAATTTCTGTCTACTTGATTACCACTAGTTTTACAAAGAGAAACAAAAATTATTCTGTCTTAGAATACACTTGATATTTAGAAACATTTTAGAGAATGTTTGGATGGGTGAGGCTATTCTGTGTTAATGAGACATTCTCTCCTGTCTTATGTAGGTGTTGCTAAGGTGGAGGAGTACACTCTCCCTGCCTACTTTGACAGGCGGGAGAACCCCCTCCCTGATATCTGCTATGTACAAAACCTGAGTGCGGAGCAGAAGTCCCTGAAGGAGAAGGAGAAGGGCTCCTGGGCTGCACTCTCACATGAGGAGAAGCTTGCATGTAAGGCTTAAACCCACTGCACTCTGTTCTGAACATATTCTAATGTTTTTATGTGTTGGTTGAATTGAGGTCTTTCCTGAATTATCTCTTAAAATGCTAATCACTGTAATTTGTGTGTTTCCAATGATAAGTATACCGCATCAGCTTCCACCAGAGCTTTGCTGAGATGAACAAGGGATCAGCGGAGTGGAAGTCTGTTGTCGGAGGAGTGTTGTTCTTTCTTGGTTTCACTGGCCTGGTTGTGCTTTGGCAGAGGAAGTATGGTAAGTGTTGTGAATACTTTAATGAACTGTGTGATTATAAATATCACAAATTTTCACTGTCTCTTGTTTATTTAAATAAAATTCTACAATTCTCAGTTTTGCACGAGTTGATACTTGTTGAATTGAGTTCATTACTTAAATCGCAAATGTCTTTTTACAGTGTATGGACCAGTCCCTCACACATTTGAAGCTGAGTATAAAGAGAAGGAGCTGCAGAGGATGCTGGACATGAGAATCAACCCAGTGGAGGGTTTTTCAGCCAAGTGGGACTACGAAAACAAGCAGTGGAAAAAGTAAAAGACCAGGAGGACCATAATACATACTTGAAGATGAAAGCAGACCAACTCAAACATACCAGAATACCTATATTTCTGTATTTATCAATTGTTCACATTACCTCAGTCTGTGCATTTTGGAAGACCTCTTCCTCTTACGGTCATTGTGTATTATAGAAATGGAAATAAAAACTGTTAACATGATAATGAATATTACCTCTTCATTGTGTGAACTGGTGTTTCATTTTTAGGTAGACTCTTTTGAATTGGAGAGAGCCTTCATTACCTCCCCCAGGAGGTACTGTGATCACTTTGTGTGTTTGCGTGCGTGCATGTTTGTTTGTTTGTTAGCAAGATAACTCAAAAAGTTATGGATGGACTTTCATGAAATTTTCAGGAGATGTAAATACTGGCACAAGGAAGAAATGATTAAATTTTGGTGGTGATGGGGGGGGGTAGGTTGCGCTGGGGGCAAATCTGTCTTGGCGGAGGTCTGCGCTCTCCAAGTGCTTTTCTTGTTTAAAAGTGTTATATTATTCTCTTAATTCAGATTAGTAATGCCAATACTGTAATTCAACTGAAATATTTTAATAAAATTTTCCCTGGATTATGATTCATAGCTATATGATAGTCATAGTTATTGATGTTTTACAATATTTACATCAGACTAGTTGCTCAAAGAAGGACAAACTTTAATATGTTGTCTCTGATTAAGTTGCCCGGATCGTTACTAATATTTTATTGTAATGTTAGCCTTATAGCACAATGGCCAAAGACTAGTTTTTTGGCGAAATTGTGATATCTATAAATTTACTCTTCTAACACTGCCTCATCATTTTGCGTCATTGGGCATGTCCTGTAAAAAAAAAAAGAGAAAAGACTTAGGCTATGCTATCAGACTAACATTAAGTATTTGTGTAATGAATAATTTGAGTTTATGTATATGTAAAGAAAATGTTAAGGTGTAAATCTTTGAGTCTATCAGCTGGTTAGAATGACATGGAGAAATACGGAAAATATACAGTACTGTACAAAGGTCCTAAGTTTGTCGGTTTAGTTATAATGACCACACATATGCATCTCTCAATTTCTGTATTAAGATACAATCTGGATATATGGGAAGAATATACAGCATTAAAAACAACATTTAAGGGGAAAGATTACGTCTCCAAACCAAAGAGGTACTATTTAATCTGACCTTCCTACGTCTTTAACCCAATGTTTTTCAGCCTTGGGGTTGGGATCCCACATGGGGTCACCTGGAATTCAATTTGTAGTAATTGATAAAAATAAAAACGTATTAATAAAAAATAACTTGTGAGTTGAGAGAGATAATCACAATACATAACATGAAAAGCACTCGGAGAGTGCTCGGCAAACTGATGCTTGGCAGCCATGTCACCGTTTCCAGAAATGATCCCTATGCAAAAACTAGTATCATAATTATTTATTGTATAGTTTATCATCATACTAAAGAGTAAATAACAATATAGAATTGTTATTTCTTTATAAAAATGCTTATTATTAGAAAACTGTTGATTTAAAAAGTGATGTGTGACATTCTTAATTTATGTATTGGCGTAACATAAGCAGGATGGATCAGCACCATACTCCATATTGCAACCTGTAAAAATAAAATATGTGACATGTAGTATATAATCTTGTAAGAAAAACTGGGGAATCTAAAATTATAGAATATTTGTTTTTCAGGTAAATTCAGTTAAAATATAACTTGGCCATTTGTGACATGAAAATATAGCATTAATTGTGATGAAATTGGACATTTTTGACCTGAAAACATAGTTCATATGACCATCAACATGTTGCAACAGAACTGAAATCCTGTAAATTTGCAGAACTTGCATTTACCAACACAAAGTTCCTTTGGGGATTCACTTATTGATTTCTTATGCACAAAGACATAAATAAGACCTCTAAGCAAATTTTAGCCAATATATTATATAGCCTAAATGTCATTTAAAATGAACATTTATTTGCAACATAGTATAGCAAACTATTACATGATCAAAAACAAATTAATTTTAGAAGAAAAAAAAAAAAAGTCTCCGTTTTGAATGTCTGTGGTTGCCAGAAATTTGTGATGTTAAAATGGGGTCACAAGCTAAAAAAGGTTGGGAACCATTGCTTTAACCCTTCTGTACTGCATTAACTATGTGATGTTTCATTCAGCTCATGTAACTGCTGCTTCTTGTCATGGGGTCAGGGGTCACACTAAATAGTGATTTTTAACCTTCAGAACCTATTTCCAACTTTATTTATAATGCAGTTTAAAACAACCACAGTGGACCAAAGTGAAGTACAGAAGACTAAAAGCACAATAAAAGCATAAAAAAAACAATTAAATAAAACAAGATAAAATATGAAAACAGAAACAAAATGTCATTTGATTCCATTTTAAGGCTGTGCTCATATTTGGTGTATCTGAAGAGAAGAGAATGAGAAATGTGTTGAGAATGTGTTCATTTTGACCTAAAAACAACAGACCTAGAGGTGGTCTAAGCAGCTGCATTAGTCCATGATCTTTGACGTAGGGGTTGGGTGTTGTTGTTTTTTTTCTTCCTATAATGTGTCTAAACATTAAGCTGTGTGACCTGCAAGTGAAGGTTGGAGCTGGGGACAACTCTTTTTTTTTTTTTTTAACGTCATCTTCTTTTTTTTCTAACTTTATTGAGAATATTTGAGTATACAGTACAAAAATTTGAACAATCAACAAGATGTCAAAAAGGAAAAAGCATTTGAACATATAAGTTTAAGAAAATAATGTATAGCTTTAAAGATGCAAAATATAATATCCAAACAATATTATAAAAAAAAGTAAATAAATAAATAAAAATAACAAATCTGACAAATATAAATAAATAAATGCAACAAAGAGTTCAGTCAATATTAAAGAATTGTTTATAAATAGCCAGGGTGTTAGAGCTTTTTTTTTTATTATATATAAATTCTAAAGATTTAATATAATTTTCAAATTCCAATAGGAAGATTTTAAAATTTGAGTGTGTTTTAGTATATTTATTTTTATGTATATGAAATTTTTCAAATAAGATGGAGAAATTTACAACAAATTCTAAATTGTGTAGCTGGGAGCAAGTTTTTTTTTTTTTTTTTTTTTTCCAAAATGCTTTATTCAAACATTCAATATACAAAAAGGCACAAACATTGCACAACCACATATTCGTTGTCCATAAAGGCACAGACAGTGCGCAAACACCAATTGAAGTGTACAAAAAAAAAAGAAAAAAAGACAGACTTATGCTCTCAACAGTCGAATAAATAACGAAGACATAAATCAACATAAAAATAAAGAAAATAAAGAAATTTCAATTAAGTAAAAATAACATTAACTCTCTTCCTCTTTAAACCACGTATCGTATAGCTTGACAGTTTTTATGCTCTTCATTGAATCTAAATAACTCAATGCTTTGATGTATTTCTTAAATTCACAATTAAAATGAATAAAACAGGGGGTTACTTTGGACACTCTACTTTTGTGTATGTGAAATTTCCCAAACAAAATTAATAAATTAACCCTTTCATGCATGAATTATGAAAGCCCTAATCAAGATTTTTTTCCCTGAGTGTTTCTATTCCTCTTTAGGCATTAAAAAACAATGCAACTGAAACATTTTTATGAACCTATTTTTCATGGAGTTGCAAAATGTCTACCCAGTTGGACACCATGCATTTAATTTTTGAAGCAAAGAAACATGTGTTTACTGATATATTGTGTGAAATCTATAAAATAAAAACATTTTTAATGCTGCTAATCTGATGTTTTCTCACATTTTAACATACTCTAATACTAGTCATTACTCACTTCATGGAGACATGATGCAAAAAAACCAAAACAAAAACAAAACCCTTTTTGTTAAAAAAACAAAAAACTGTCAAGTACAGTCTAATAACAATAACAAGAAATTGATTTACACTCAAACATATTACTGCAGATTAAGTTTATCAAGAACAGCACAGTTACAGTAATGGTATGAATTACAGTGTATAGGATGATGCATCAGCGTCCACTGTGTTGGGTGATATTGAACTAAAACAACAAAATCCATGAATATACAAGAGAACAGCTGTAGAATAGCTGTCCACTGTAGTGACCAGTATGCATGAAAGGGTTAAGAAAAAATTCAATTTTGTCATTACTGTGATCAGAACAAGTGATAATGTTTTTACATTCTATCTTCACACTTATTTTAATTTTGCACAGAATAAAACTTTCTAATCGAGACCAGAACTCATTAGAATGTACACAGTCATACAATAAATGTGTTATTTTTTCTGATTCATTGTTACAGATAGTGCACTTATTTTCAACGTCTAAAAGGAGCTGGGGACAAGTCAGCAGCTGACTGCAACATGCTGTGACGTCACTTACCGGATGAACCCGCAGCTGCAGTTGTTTCACGTCAAAACAATCCGGAAGACGATAGGCTACAGCATGACGGAACTGTTTATGGAGCCGAGACGAGGTTATGGGGCTACAATAACATTACTCTTTAGACATGGTTTTACAGGTTGATAATGCTAATGACTAGTGGAAGAACTCTGCGAACTGACCGTAGATTAGCCACCATTGTCTAAGTCTAAAAGAAGTGCAGTGACGCCTCGCGCTGTGCATTTGTAGTCCATTGTTACAGATCACAGCTGTGAGACGTTCAAGTGCTGTAGCTTATCGCTCCTGGTTTTCACTCATCATGGGAAATGGAATGAACAAGGTAAGCTCTGATTTTGACACACATCTATGTTTTCTGTTGTTTTATTCTCCCGTTTATGTATTTATTTATTTATTTATTTTTAGCACTAGGGCTTTCCTTCTCAACCTTAATTCATCATAAATCCCGTTTCGCTATAAACCGCAATGATATTAAAAGCAGCCGAATTCAGTGACAGACTGTGCACACTGAAGTATGATGGGGTCTGACTCTGCTGTGTCTGGGGCTTATTAACTGCGAGGTTGTCACTGAGCTGAAAACTTTGAGCTTGCTGTACTGTAACAACTGGATTCCAGGTATCCAGGTATCTAGGCCAGGTCCTACCTGCTGCAGACCTTGTCCTCTGATCCTATGATAAGACAGTTTGTCTAACTTCACCCTGAGGATCCAGTCAATTATTACAAGTGTTTTTAACCTTGCTTTACATCTGAATCCTCCTGCTTGGTTTTGACATAATACTATTTGCTCATGATGCTGAAACATCTGAGATAAGCTCACTGACAAACATGTTTTTTTGTTTTTTTTTTTGTGTGTTTTTTACTTTATTGCCATTTTTTTCTGTGACAGGTAATTAACATCATTAATGAAAAGATAGAAGAAAAAAATGTAGCCTAAATAAAAATAAACATAACAGACAAAAAAAGAGACTCATGTTATAATCATACATTCCAATAATGTCTGTAGAAGTCAGACTGTTTCTGCTGTAGTTTCCAGTGGCAGAACACTATAGATGATGGATCTATTCTTATGTTCCAGCAGCTATAGAGAACTCACTGTATCCATATAAATCCTGCACTTTGCAGTGTCTCTTCTCCATTTTGGTCTGATAATAATGCATCAGTGCTTCAGACCTTGTATGGCTGTAGGCAGTGTTTCCCTTGCTGGTACTTCTTAAGCCTTAAGCCTTTAAATCTAGTCGGACTCAGTCCAGGGCATTAGCTCCTTTCAAGTCAAGTTTCGACGCTGTATTGTCACAAATATCTAACCTAAATGCAATATGTCTGTAAATGCTGCTTCACAGGTTGTTGATGGACTCTACCTTGGCAATATAAGAGGTAAGAAAAACATTATTTAACTTGACTAGTAACAATAAGTGTAGTATCTGCTTTCCTGCATACTTCTAAAATCGTGGTAGGTTTCTTTGATATAAGTGATGTGTCTCATAAGGTATATTATGTATTTTAAACTCTGATGCATTGTTTTGATAAAATCTTCACTACAAAAATGTCAATTCAAGTTAATTTTATGCATCACAGAACAATTAATAACAAATTTGTCTCCAGGAGGTTTACAATCTTTAAGAATATGCAATATCCCTTATCTTGTATCTTTCACTTTGGAAGATACAAGTAAATAAATTGGTGGAAAAATCTAATTTTATACACTGAAAGTATTTTGCCCCTGTTGAACCAACATAACTATTTTTTTCAGTTGTTACACCACATAACCTGGCACAACCCAGATACCCAGATAATGTGGCATCTGCAGCTTTCTAACTTTAGCTGCTGAGCTGATGACCCCACATGACACACAAGCAGAGCAGCTAAAATTAGTTCAAATGACAGGAGCAAGTGACCACAGGCCTAAGTGAACCAAATGATGCTGCAGGACTGTAAACATGGACCAGACTAGTTGTTGGGTAACTTTGTCTTTTTTCTTGTCCCAGATGCAGAGAACAGAGAAAGTCTTTCGAAGAACGGCATCACTCACATCCTATCTGTGTATAACAATGCCAAGCCCGTGTTTGAGGTCAGTGTAAAAGACTGGTAATGTTGTCTGATGTCTAATTGCAAGTTGTCATGTATCCAGTTACACTATTTCCCGTCAAAAGTCTTTTGCAGATTTTGGTATGACAGTGCATCTAGCCCCATAATTATGTGATGAGTCCTGTCAGCCAGTTGGGGGTACTGATGAGTTGTAGTTGGAGTGATGTGTCTGTGCGATATTGTTGATGGTGTGTTTAGGAACAGGAGCTAATGATGAAATTTTTTTAACTTAATCAAATCTGCTGGAATTTTCAGGTAATAATAAAAAGGAATTTCCTCAGAATATTTCTCTGCATGTTTTACGCCAATGATGATATTTTATCAGGGTATGGAGATTTATTAAAAACATGTTCAATGTTATTTGATTAAAAAAACCATCATCTGTAGTTCATCTTATCCGGGTGTCTTGTCTTCAGTGTTTTATGTGGGGAAAAAGTGAGAACTAGACAGCTATAATTTTTATTTAATAATAGGAAACTACTTTGAGTTACAAGGACTGTAGACACGGCAGTAACACAATATATGTTTGTCTTCTAATGCAGTGCATTTAGGTCCATTCACATGTGATGTAATATGTGTTCTTGGATTATATTTCAATAGTAATGCAGTTTCTTTAATTTACCTTCCAGGACATGACCTACCTTTGTATTCATGCAGCTGATGCCTCCAGTCAGAACCTGTGAGTATGATGTTCTCCCTTATTCACACATTCAGACGCACTTAGATGGCACTTAAAGCATACATTGAGTTTTCCTTGCCCAAGTGAAGTTGGTATGAGTCATGCAGTTTTATTTCAACACTATTGCTCACCAGATTGTGGCTGCAGGGTGTGACAGTGCAACACAGACCGTTACTATTGTATGAAGCATTTAGGCTGCATAGAAGGCAGATTGATTGTTTTTAGTTGGGTGATTCCTGCCAGTGGGTTTTTGATATTGAGACTGTGAATATCCTCTGAAACTGTAAAGGGCAAACACCATATGTCTCAGTTCTGTAGGAGTCATTAGTCAGTCTTTCATCCAGCAGATACTAACGCATCTGAGTTTTAACCAGAAGTTAAACAGTGTGACTTCAGTAATGCTTCACATGAGTATATTTCTATGAACAGTGAATGAAGTGTTGGTCAGTCATTTCAAATTTGTCTCCAATTTTTTCCTTAATTTAAGCACATCCTTTAACTGTTTACTTCAACAATAGGGCTAAACATTTGACACAAAATCTACTAGTGTCTACTTTGTTATGTAGACTCTGCACAGCAAAGCAAAACATTCATTGTATGTTGCTAAAAAAAACTTGGCATGTTTGGATGTCTTTATTTCTATCCAATTAACTGTTATTTATTTATTTTTATTTTATTTAAACTTTATTTAATCAGGTTGGTCTTTTTCAAGGGAGATCTGGTCAAGGATACAAAAAAATATAAGAGGAGAACTATATTTCTGTCCATGGCATAACACAAGGTTACCATAGCATATTCTGTAAGAAAGACAACTTTTGTCTCTCAAAGAAATAATTAGTAAGACCGATTACTGAAGATTCCCATTATAGTTGTTAATTTACTTTATTGTGTTTGACGGGTCACTGATAGATGTCATCAGTCCAATGCTACCGTTGAATGTAATTCTGTAATATGAGTAAAGCTGCAGTTCTTGACAAATGGATAGTGTCACTGAATCAAAAATCCATAATTGCCTTTTAGCATATTGTGATGTGGCCTTCAGAGGACTTGAGACTTCTTTGTCCTGTCCTTAGCTGTAGGAAATACATTTTTTGACTGTTTTTTTTGTTAATCACGTGTTCATCACACATTTTCAGACAGGCTGGAGGATTATATACATGACGGACAACAGTAATTGCTGATCAGATTTAGTCAGACTCGATTCTATTGCTCTACTCTTTCTCAACACGGAAGCTTGGAAGTGGCTTCAGTTTTCCATAACAGCATGAAATGACATCAGGGAATCTACCTATATTTAGTAATTTGATTTTGACCAAGAAGATGGTGATGCAGAAGGAAGGTGTGTATCTTCAAATTCATATTTTATTTTATTTTATTTTATTTTATCAATGACGTTAGCTCCTGCAGCCTTAAGTTTGTAAAGGTCTAAGGGGCCGAGTGTTAGCAACAGTTGTATTAGAGAGAAAAAGAGGGAAAATGAGCCAGAGGAAGAGGGAAAAGAGATGGTGTAAGTATGTGTAATGTCTCATTGTCCTTCAGGAGGCGTGTTGAAAGAATCATGAGCTGTCCCTCGGCCCCTGCAACAATCACTAACACAACACATTAGTCATTTATGGTTCCTTGACCTTATGCAGTATTAACAGTGGTATTTTAGGATCAAAAATTCAAACGTTCCAGCGATAATAGTGCCATCTTCTGGTCAATGAGGGTTACAGCACAGACAGGAGGCTGGTGGCATGGATGTAACACTCACTGTGATTTCCCTTTGAAAATTGTAGTTGACTGGTGAGTAATAAGTAGTAAAACATGTAAACAGTGCAGTTTTCATTTGCAAGATTGAAGATTGTAGTCACATTAAGTTTGAGATAAAAAGGGAAGCGTAGCGATGTTCATTGATTATACTGCCAACCACAGGACTGCTAATGATATGAGACATTTCCTGATTGAATGGATGTAGGTTCTTTAGGTCTGGTACGACAGTCAGTTCATCCATCAAACGTTATTTGTGTAAGCAGCTTTTATACAGATTAGAGCAGTAGAAGTCAACCAGTGGTGGATTTTTCTAAGGCCCATATATTAACAATTGTGTCCAATAGGAAAAAGCAGATTAATCCGCCGATGTCACTGCCCCTTGACAGTAGATTTCAGTGGAAATGTACTATTTCCGACAAGATAATTACTGAGCACCGAAGTCAAAGTAATGAATACAACAATAAACAAGTGGTGCCGGGCACAACAAACCTCGCATGTATTGTAGCTTATTATACACCCTTGTGTTGTCATATTATTCATGAAGTTGAAAAAATAAATGCACAGTATGTTTTTGTGACTTTTTTCTGTTTTGATCTTCTTTACTTGATATTATTTCCAGGTCACAGACTCTAACCTTCACCCCCAGAGCTCAAAATTTTAACCCACAACAAGTTTAATCAGTTCCTCAATGGCTTTCATTTATTAAAATAAGTTAATTTTTTCCCCAGAGTGAGTTCAGTAGAAATTACACATTTTTTATGGATGCTTTTTTTTGACTGAATTCCCTATCTTTTGTGATGGTGGAGTACCACAATGTTAGGTAAATGGTGGAAAAAAAATTTTTAGGAAAAAAAAAATACTGAAAATATGAAAAAAACATAGGTGTATGCCTTAGCTTTATGTCAGAGTGATGTATAACAATTGCCTCTATATATGTGCCAAGTTTGAAGTAAATAGAAAAAAAAAAACATGTTTTTATAGACATTTGAAAATTCGGCAAATAAGTAGATGGGAAAAAGAAAGTAAAAATTCATTTAAAAAAATTAACTTTAACCAACTTTTCCCAAAATGTAATGAGATCTATTCTGGTTCCCTGGCAATCTATATATCCAATTTGGTTTGAATTCAACCAGTTGCTTTGCTGCTGAAGTGTTAACAAAGAAACAAACTGAACCAAAAACAATACCCCTTGTCTCCCCTTCGGGGTGCGGGGAAAAAAAATAATCTGGATCACTGGACATCAAACTAAGAGTGTAAATCTGGGACTAAAGATCAAACCAACTGTCAAAAGTCTAGACAATTCACACTGATTATTATTATTGTTATTATTATTATTGAGTGAAGAAGAAGAATATTAGATATTGGCCACCATCAAAACCAAGTTCTGTAGATACTGTAGATCACAGGTGTTAAACATACGGTCCGTGGGCCAAAACCAGCCTGCCAAAGGGTTCAGTCCGGTCTGCTGGATGAATTTGTGAAATGCAAAAATTACACTGAAGATTTTAATAATAAAGCATGTCAAAATAATTTTAGTCCAGGTTCCACATACAGACTAATATGATCTCAAGTGGGTCATACCAGTAAAATACTATCATAATGATCTATAAATAATGACAACCATAAACTTCTGTCTCTTTTTAGTATAAAAAAAAAGTAAAATTGCATGAAAATGTTTACATTTACAAACCTTCCCTTTACAAAAAAGTGAATAACCTTTACAAACATAAACAACCTGAAATGCCTTAAGAGAAGTAAGTACAATTTGAACAATATTCTATCTGTTATTAAATGTTTTATCTATTTATAGATCCACTGTGATCTGTAAGTTGTAATGTCATGTGTAAATGAGAACTTGAGGCAGAATATTGTTCAAATTGTAATTTTTCATAAGACATTTCAGGTTGTTAATGTTATTCAGATTTTTAAGGAAACTTTGTAGATGTAAATATTTTCATAATGTAATTTTACTTTTTCATGCTTATTTTTTCACTGATCCGTCCCAGTTGAGATCATAATGAGCTATATGTGGCCCCTGAACTAAAATGAATCTGACACCCCTGCTGTAGATAATTTGTAAAATGTCTTTAGCTTAAAGTCAAATGAGAAATGACAAAATCATGTGAGATCAAACCGACTGAAGTAACATACGTTAAATATAAATTTATGCATAAAAATAAATTGAATTGTACAAAAAAAGACTTGAACAAAGAGTTAAACAACAAAAAGGTAAACTAAGAAAATAGAATAATATTATCAATTAAAACATCTATAAGACAAAAGAAAGGAAAGTAGAAAACAATCAACAGTGCTTAGTGGTGTACAAGTGTGTTCTTCTAAGCTGATTTTGAATGCACATGCAGAATTAATGAGTATATTAAATAAAGAAATGTATGATTCTTTTTACTTACATTACACACGAAAAAGAAAAGAAACTGGAGCAGGGTAAAATAGAAGCTAATGAGAGTTGAGACTGTTTGGTTGGATGTGTCTGATTGGGCTGGGTTGGAGGTGTCTGACCTCCACTGTCGCAATCAGGCGTCTTTCCCTGAGGCAGCAGAGGAAGGAAACCTTACTGTGGCATCTGGCTGTTGGCTTCGACCACCCAGGGTTTTAATAAACCCCCTCTGTCACAATCACTGACGGTAGCAGTGAGGCAAACTGCCGCCCTGCCATCAGCATCAGATAGGGGCCCTTAAGTCCAGACCCGAGTCCCCTCCCACAGCTACAGTCCAGTATGGAGTCCATCTCGTTAACATTTGTCATTTGTGACAGAAGACAATATGAAGATAAAGTGACATTGAAATTAACAAAACAACAAAAAATAACAACAAAGTAATCAATTCCCCTTCCTCATAATTATAATCCTCTGTGTGTGCACTGACCATGAAAGTGTCAACTCATTTGCATCAGAAATTTCCATCTGTGTGCAGCGTTTGCAGTTCTTTTCTTGTGTACTTTGGAAAAACGAACCTGCTACACAGTATATTTTTGGTTTGAGTAAAGATTCATATGCATATTATTTTTTGAATTGCATTAATTATTGTAGCACTCTTTTTCAAAAGTTGTCATTGCACAGACATTATAATGCAGCAGATTTTTTCTTTCAGTATTATTATCTGGATTCAGCTGTTTTAAACCTCAAAACTTTGTCACAAGGTAAATTTCTGCATATTAAACAAGATGGCCGGAAACTTCTTTGCTAGGAAGACAGAACAAAGTGCTGAGAAGACATGTTTTGAAAAGGGGTTTGGATCTCAGGAAGAAGGAAAAAAGTAAAGTGGCAGTCAGTCTATTTTAGCCCCAGTCTGTTATTCTGTCTGCTATTGAGTAACCGGCATCTGCTCCTCTGGAGACGGTGCTATCAGCCATGCACTTCTTGGTTATGCAAAGCACCGGTGGTGTTTCCTGACGGTGAAAAAGTAGGCCTGTTGAATCCACTTTTACTAAACTGCGCTGAGGTCAGAACACCATCATTAAAAGCTGCTGTGTGTCTTATGAGTTTAAATGATTTACCATTTTTAGGTGCCAAATGAGCGAGCACTGATTGTAATTTTGCAGATAGACAGAAATGACAGTTACTTCCCTTGTCTCTCCCTGCCGTCTGAGCTCTGGTCTACCACAGAGTCCGGCGCTGAAGAAACTCTGACCTTTTTTCTCACATGACTTGCTGGAGTAAATGAAAGCAACATCACAACTCTTGGACATTGCTGTTTTTCAGTAATAAACAGCAAACAAAACTACCTGCTTTATCAAAAAAATCTCACTATTATGTTGAGGTACCAACAGTTTCTAAAGTCAGAATCAGCAAGCAAACCAGGTCTCCAACACAGGAGTTTCACTTCAAGGTGTTCTTTCTCATATCCTATAATGTGTAATGTGAAATGTATTTTTAGATCTACACACTTTTACAACACCTATGCCATCCCGCTGTTGTAAAAAATTCTAACTGATAGATTTGATGAGTAATACTAGTATCAGACATCCAACAACTGACTCAAAGTGAATCCTAGTTTATCTGAACAAAAAGTAAAAATCTGCAGCACCTTCGCTAATATATGAATAGTTTGTCATATTTTGAAGGATAAATGTGATGATTTTCTCAGTTCTTTGCCACATTTTATTTGACACGCGTGGCAATGAAACATCATTATGATTTAGACAAGGCTGGTTAACCCCACAAATGTATTAAACCGCACACATAATAACAATCTGCAGCTTTTAACATAGTAATCCCCCAAATGGAATAACTTTCCCACAAACGTAACAGTCACCTACCACAAATGTAATACCTCATTTCCCATAAATGTAATAATTGTTACGTTTGTGGGGATTTATTATGTTTGTGAGATATAAAAATCTTCAGTTTACAAAATTGTAATAACTTCCCACAAATGTAATAAATTAGTACATCATATATTTTTAAGTCATGCATGTATGAATAATCATTCTTCTTTATTTTTTCTTCCCATTTATTCTTGTCTTTTGGATACTTTCCTTTTTAGAATGATCAAATGTTGCAGTTACACCACATGGTAGTAATTCCAGATTAATAAGTGTTTAATTACAAATACAAGTGGAGGAACTAAACAGAACGGGTAAAAATGTTGTAAAGGTTTTATTATAAAAGCTTCAGTATAAACTGGATATTATTTTTTCTCATTAAGTATAATAGAAGCCTATGTTTGAACCATGTAAATAAAATGTCTGGATATGATTATGATAACAATGGAGAGGGTAGGAGCACACTGTAGGAAAATGAGGTACTCTGTTTGTGGTTGGCAACCGTTCTTACATTTGTGGGAAAGTTATTACATTTGTAGGATTATTATGTTAAAAGCTGCAAATTTTTATTATGTTTGCAGTTTATTACGTTTGTGGGAGTTATTATGTTTGTGGGGTTAACAAAGCTGTTAAAGATGAAAACCGGCTAGTTACACCACTTTTTTATAGATTAATGGATTGGTTTTTTTTTGGTATTATTTAACTATTATGTTATTTAATCTAGCTCCACACACCTTTGTACATGATAGGTGCATGGTAAAAAAGAACATTCTGGAAACAACAAGGAAAGCTCCCTCAATTTTTACTTTTTGTGATTAGTATTTTGAATGATCATTTATTTATTTATTTAACTTAAAAAACATAATTGCACTATAGTTTTGTGTGAAACAGAGGGAGGATATGTTGATGTTTAAGATAATGTATTAAATTCAGAAGAACCGAGACTGTGCAGGAGCTTTTCTTGTTGTTTTCAGATTCTGTTTAATCTGTGAAATAATTTCTGTATTCATTATCAGCAATCATTCGTTGTAGTCCTTAGTACTGAACGTCACAGAAAGTGTGGGAAGTTTGCACCCTTACAAGTTGTTTTCTTTTTCTTTTAGGTTACAACATTTTAAAGAGTGCATCAGCTTTATCCATGAATGTCGCCTGAATGGTGGATCTTGCCTGGTTCACTGGTAGGTACTGACGACTAAAGCTGTACGTAGATCAACTTTACCGATAAGAAAAGCATAAGATAAAGATCAAATTGCTATGTGACAGTGACCAGGTTGTGTGTTGTGTTGGGCTGCAGCCTTGCAGGTGTGTCCCGCAGCACTACCATGGTGGTGGCCTATCTGATGACCGTCACACACTACAGCTGGGAGGATTGTCTGTCTGCAGTCAAAGCCGTCCGATCATTTGTGGGCCCGAACTACGGCTTCCAACAGCAGCTGCAAGAATACCAGACGACACGAGTGTCAGAGGTACACACCCAGAGGAACACATCATAAACACATACAGTACTGTGCAAAAGTTTAAAGCCACCAGTAGGTTTGTTGTAATGCCCTTGCCTGTAAACTTGGAGTTATTTTGTTTTCAGACACATTCCTCTTTTTTTTTTTTTTTCCTCTTTTTTATTCACGTTAGTAATCACCTTTAACCAGATCTAATGACTACATACTGTATCCCAGTTCCACTTTATCTTGGTGAAAATATTTTATTCTAACTTTATGGACAGTGTATATTGGTATAATGTACATGTGCATTTCTCAGTCTGTAACAAGACATGACTGAAATGAATGAAAGGAACAAGAATGAAAGAATTTCAGAAAAACACTGACTGAAGTATCCAGTATTTAGTTTGACCTTCTTTTGGATTTAACATGTCTTGAAGTCTGAGGTCTAGTTTTTTACACCTGGTTTCATTTAACACACGTTCAGTATTTCTTATTGTTTGGTCTACTTTCACACACTAAATACTGACTGTTTCCTGAATAAGCCATGTAGATTATTTTTTTTGTCATTTTTTAATGCTGTTCATATCTCCCTCTATTTCCTTGCTGTATTTTAGTGGACTCATAAATAGATATATTTCACATAACAACTGTGCATAAACAACATAAGGGTGACCTAAGACTTCTGCACAGTACTGTAGTAGCTCCAAAAAGCATTCTTCCACCTTTGACAACTTAAGGTGTTTCCACACTCAAGTCAGTAGAGATTTGCCGTGCTAATATGTAATCCATCATTTAGACATACCATATCTTAAAGTTTATTATCACAGGTTCATTGTTTTTCCTCAGCAAATCAATTTTTTGTAAATGCATCTTTGTGTTTTATACGTTTGATTCTGAGACAGTCACAAAGTCGCTCAAACTCACAGGATGTGACAAATACATCCATCACACCCTCTATGCAGTTGGTGGTTAACCTGTAACCTATTAGTCAAGGCCTATGGGTTTCAACAAATATATTATATCTGACAGTTTCAGTCAGCAAGATAGCCATGATCCACTCATTAAATCTTTAAAATAAGATGCAGATTTACTTTTACAGTGTATTAAACTCCATTTCATGAATTCTTTAACTTAGAACAAGTTTCCCTAATTTTCACAGATTCCGTTTTCTTTTATGATGACAGTATCTTTAATAGGAAGTATTAATTTAAAGTTTATGGCTTTGTGAAAATAGTTGTTCTTTGCATGAATGAATAATCCTTTAAAGAGTCCTGTAGTTATCAGCAGACTAGGAACGTGTATTGTTTTAATCATATTTTGATATGTTTGATGGGAGAACTCATTCTAGTTAGCTCTTCTCATTCTTTCCCATCATTTTTGTTACTTGGAGGTACCTAATTCTAATCCTAACCTTTCTCCAGTGCTGTCACAGTTAAAGTGAAGTTGGAATATGGGTCTGGCCTTGTGAGACTTGGAGGCACCTTGTGCATGACTGTATGACAATAACATTGACCAAGCCATTAAGTAGCGAAGGGGAACTGCAAGGGGGGTTTGCTGGGATTGCATTAGCTTGGTACTGCTAATCACGTGTTAAGCATTACTGTCAGCATCTTGCAACATAACATGACTGAAAAATTCTTCACTGTTTGTAGATTTCGAGGATTTTAGAGGAAATAAGTTTTCTGTATGTGTGTTTTTCCCACATGTTTCAGATAGAAATTGAGGAATTGTCAAGACAACAGTGTAGTTTGTTTTATACAGTATCTCACAAATTGGCTGACACTGCATGAAGTAAAACTCACAGTTATTAGTTGGAGGGGGACTTAGAATAATGGAATTTGCAGTTGGTTCGACCACAAAACAACTGAAATGCTGCAGTGTACATACTTTAACTGCCTTTGAAAATGTAATAATAAAGTAATAGACAAACTTAACCCATAAAGACCCAGTGCTACTTTTGTGTTAGTTCCCAAATATTTTTTTCTCTCTATTTCAACTTTCTTAAGTGATTTATCACCATTTGTCATAATATTATCCTCTGTATTTTGCATTTTTCAGTGAAAATCGGGCATTTTCCTATATTTAATTTACTGATCATGTACTTTAATCATCGTGGTGAGATTACATTTGAGGGTATTTATATCAAAAACAAAGAAAACTTAAGAAAAGGTGACTTTTTCAGGAAAATATATCATTAACTGAATGTAAAAAACAAGTGTCTCTATCCACTGTCATTTCTCAAACTCCATGAGTTTTACTGGTGAATCAATGTTGTAGAAGATGACAGTGTTTCTGCATTCACTACAGAGCCTCTGAATGTCCAAATGGGTCATATCTGATGACCATGAAAAGATGACAAACTGCATTTTAAATCAGTTATTTACATGTATTGATAGGATTAGTGGATCAACAGGTATTAAACATTTTAGATCAGTAGATGGTTTTGGTCACTGGTGGATATTTGGGTCTTTATGGGTTAATATTCTAAGTCACAGTATGAAAACGTATTCATCTTGGATAATGTAGCAAGATGTTGTGAGTTTATAGGATATGGCTGATAAAAATTTTAATATGTTAATATATTCTCTGACAGTTGGTTTGAATTAAAATCTGATAAATGAAAAAGTCTTGTCTTTTCAGTTGTGTATCAGTTTACATAAAGCCCCTTGAACTTCCACTAAATGTGTAAATGTATAACAGTAATAAATTGGACTTTAAAATTGCATTTTCATTTTAAATGGCTATATTTGACATCTAATATTACATTTTCTGGTTCATGGTTTCTGTTGATTTTTTTTTTTCATTCATTTTCTTTTTCAATATGACTCCATGTAGGTCAGTCACTTACCTAACACCTGATATCAGATGTGTTATCTTTACACCTTGATATTTCTTTGGTTTAGTTTTATTGTTCTGAGTATCACATGAGTCAGTACTGTACTGTTTTTGTTTTTTATATTGAGGCAGAGTATAATTTTAGGAAGATGAATGTGCTGAATGAATTACTTTGAGAGTGACTTTCACTTCATAATATTTCGTAAAGTATAAGGTGTTGCACAAAATTTCTTTAAATTCCTGGATATCATTGGACAAATTGCCACTCCTTTTTAGTTTTAGCTTTTAGTTTTGAATCTTCCACAGAGAAATTAAACTTCTGCAAATGTTGTAATAAAAAAGCTGACTAAACCCCACAATCTACTCATAAGCACTTGTGGTCTGATCTGCATTATGAATTGCATCAGAATCATGGGAAAATATATTAGTTGGACCTTTAAAAGATCAATGAAGTGAAGCTTTTTGTATTATAAATATTAGAAATATTTCTAAATTCCAGAATTGTTTGGATTTGTAATATTACTGTTGAATACAGAATGTAATCAAACCAAAAACTCTGAAAATACAGAAGTTCATCAAGTTTAAGAATTTTTGGGTGGTAGCATGTCTATAGGTGTACTTATTCTAAATAGCTTATATGATAATCTTTTGTTTTAGTTGGCAAATTTCACAGAAACCAGCCATAAAATAAAATCTTGAGCACTTACCAAAAACAAAAATTCAACACATATTTTGTTTACAGGTTTTTCCTGTACACTGATTTGTATAAATATATTTTAGAGCTGCCTGAGTAATTGAACTGTAATTATAGTATAGTATAGATTCAGTGCTGCACTGTTACACTTGTTTGATGTTTAAGTTTGTGTTTGACTTGGAGGGGGGGTGTTAAATGTCAATGATCCCTAATATGTGCATTTTCAAAGGAAACAGGCTGAATATTGTCCATATTCATCATAATATGTATGACTGCCCTAATATGTTTACGTTTTATGTCCACCTTGTTTTTATATGTAATTAGGCTTATTATATTTCACTTTACATCATTTTTACATTGTTTAATATCTTCTTTTCCATAAAATATAAACATGTCCTTTTAATGTCCAGATGTTTGTGTTCATGGTGTTTCAAAATTCTCCTGCCATGAGTCAAAGCAAGATGCTGGAATTGTTGTCATGAATCATGAATATTTTTACACTACATACTATTGTAATGCAGAACAGGAGTGAGAAAGGAGTTCTGTGGAAATACTGACAGGTAACTTCACTATCAGTGTCTGCAGAAAGGCATTTCCTAGGAAGGCTTTCATCCCAGACTGACTGTACTGCCCTCCCTTCAGCCCTTTGTGTCCATTTCGTAACGCTCTATTGAGGTCCACTGTAGTTCAAATGGTAAAGTTTACTTTGGAAAAAGTTATGGCTAAGAAAAGTGTTGCTTTTGGCAAAAGATGAATTTCAGTGACAGAGGGAATGAGTCAGGAAAAACTCAACCCAGACCTAATATAACCACCTCTGTAATGCTTACATAAAAGAAAAGGTTAAATAGATTAAAAGCCTGACTTGACATGTATCATTTAGTGACGTTTGTTCATCCTCTCATCCCCAGTATCGGGCATGGTTGCAGTCCAATTTCCGTCCAAGTCCATTTAATGACCAGGAACAGGTGGGCGCCCTGCTGAGCCAGTTCACCGAGCAGCAGGAGAGCCAGAGAAGAGGTCCAGACCACCGCTGGTTGAACCAGGGGGTTGGTGTCTGTGCTCTGCCATCTGACGCTGATGATCCTGAAGCCAGCAGCTGAACCGTGGGCGTCTAGTCACTCTAACCTCCTGCTTCAAGCTGTCTGGAAATGACAGTACCTTAATTTTCTGTTCTCAATTCTAAATCAACTCTAGGTTATTTTAAGCAATGAAGGTTGACTTAGTATTGAGCTACAGGCTCTTTTTCACTACCAGTACCTCCTATGTTCCCTTAAGCCACAACAGGGGTATCGGTGCTCACAGACGCCTTACTCTAAAAACCTCAGCACCTTAGCCATAAGATACAACCCGTACTTCCATCTTGATTCTGTGTATCTGCAACATTCAGCTTGAAAGCCTTAAAGATGTGACTTCATGAGGATGTGATTTGTCTTAAAAAAACATTTTGCCTCTAATTATAGAGATGTCCACAAAATCCTTAAATCTGCAGCCAATACACTAACTATGAAAGTATTAGTTTGTTAAACTAGGCCGGTATTTGGTTGGTGCTCAAACTACATGCAAAACATAACATTTTTATACAGTACACCCTTAAACAGTAATTATGAGGGAGCCTTCTGGAGCTACTCAGTCATTTTTATTTTTTAGTTCATATTTTAAGGAAATCTCAAGCTGCCTGTTGTCACATACCCTAATACACTAATTTGTGTCAATATCAGCCACAGAAGCCAGCACTAGTCCTTAAAGCTGGATGCATCCTTGAGCTCTCACTAACTTTATCTTTATTCTACTACTTAGCAGAACTGCTGCTGCAAAGGAAACATGCTCACTAAGTGGCTAAAGAGGGAAGAAAATTACCTTTAATAGCCAAGACTTGCTGTAGTTTATCCACAATTATTTGATGTGTGATAAATTAGGAGGTGGCTTTTGTTAGTAAGTCACCAAAAATAAGGAAAAACTGGTTCACACCTTGAACATAGCACAAAAAATGAGTTGGCAAAATGTTTCTTTAATGACACTTGGCAGGTTACAATGGGAAATGACTTGGCTTGAGTTAAATACCAACTACACATGAAGGAACTGCCGGCCAAATACTTATGTCTTCCTGATTTTACTGAATTTATGATTCATCTTTTTATTGTGAAAAGGCCTATTTTTAGGGAATTTGTGTCATTAATTCATGGGTACATTTATGTGATTTAATTGCATATTTATGGTGTTTTTTGAGTTTTATAATAAAATTCCATGATTGACAAAAACAGATGATAATAAATATGTGATATTAATGGTATGGTTGTACGTAGCGTGCGTTTGTGTGAAAGTAAAAGAAAAACTAGAATATATTAGATTCCTCTAAGCATGACAGTTTACAGCTTCACTGTCACTTACAATACAAATCATCCTGATAAATGTTTTGATGAATGTTACTGAATGGTGAAGAGTCTATACAAGAGTCTGTACATTCTCACATGATTGTAATCAGAACACGAAGAATGTTATGGGGATATATTAGACTTGTGCAAACGGGTAAAAACTGAACTGATGATGAAATGATGGCAGACTGGACTTTCATTCATGTTTTAAATGACCAGTTTAACTTGTGTTTTGTGCTGAACTAAAACATCTAGTCCATCACAAATATAACACATAATGACAAATAAACTGGATACAGAAATGCAGATGATGCCAATGCAGGAAAGACATTTTCAGGAAGACATTTCAGGTATTTATACAGTACAATGTTCCATTCAACTTCCCGCTACCTGTGAAAAGGACTGGAAAGGTATTCTTGATTTTCATGTCTGATGGAGCAATGCGGGTAACTGTTGTTAGATCCAAGAAATCAGACTTACTACAAAACTACCCGGCAGTTATAGTGAAAGGAACAGTTTTTTCTTTTTCTTTTATAAACTTCATGACCTATTCTCGCGAAGTATAACTCAGTTCCCAAGAATATTAAATTGTATAAATAATGTAAAACCAGACACAGATGCTCTTTGAAAACACTGAGCTTTATTTCTATTAGTGAACACATGATGCCTTATCATTATTGCGGGTACAAACAGACATGTGAATCCAGTTTTACCAGTATGATTGACAGTACCTGATATTCTTAGAACCAGTCAGTGTTCATCATACTGTGAATATTTTGACAGTGGGACTTTGTTAAGTGGAAACAACCCACTCGTCCCCCTCTACTACACACAACAGAATGCTGTTGTACCTGCGCCTCAAAGTGTTTCACATCTTTTCCATTAGTTGTGAGTGGGCGTAGGGGGGTGCATTACCTTGGTCTGAACAGCAAAAATCCCCTACAGCACAAGGTAACTTGTGACTGTCCGGGTTTATTCAGTGCGTAGCTTTTAGCGTGGGCAGAAGGTTTACAACCATCGCTTATGTCAGGCCATTTCTTGTAAATGCCCACAGTTAGAAGAACCACACTTCCTGAATGGGCGGGTCTATTGAACCTCACCGCGCTGATTGGCCAGAAAGAAACACCGCTGTCAAATCATCTCGCAGTATTTCATTCATAACACAGGCCGTGATAAAGTTTATGAGCATGAGTCGAGGACAGTCACTTGTTGAAATCTGACAGTGAGCCATCCATCAACATCTGAGGATACAAACAGAGCCAAGAGTTCAGCTGCTTATCAAACTGTAAGTGGTTTTACTTTTGATTTCTGTCGTAAGGGCTCGAGTTCAGTTTATTACCAAGACTGTCCGTTAAATGGTAACAATAATACCATGTTATAAAATTTATGTCCTATTTTAGGTAGAAGCGAGAGGTCGTAATACAAGTTTTCTGCGTCAAGATGTCAAATTCTGGGGGTCGGAGACTGAAGCAGTGGCTGATGGAGCAGATCCAGAGCGCACAGTACTCTGGGCTCCAGTGGGAGGATGACAGTCGCACCATGTTCCGAATTCCATGGAAACACGCAGGAAAACAGGATTATAACCAAGAGGTTGACGCATCCATTTTTAAGGTGTGACAGCATTCCACTATGTAAATGAATTAAACTGAATTCTTTTTTTTTTTTTTTTTCTTTTTAACTTTACGCAGTATTTCACCCTCAAGACTGGATCGGGTTGATAACATAAATAAGGCAAAAAAGTTTGATGGATTAAAAAGCTTCTATAGGCTTTTTAATCTATCAAACTTTTTTGTCTTATCTATTTAAACTTCTATAGGGAAAAAGTTTAAAGAAAATCTGCGTGTGTGTGTGTGTGTGTGTGTGTAAAAAAGCTTCTATAGGTTTGTTTAGGCTTAAAATGATCTTTTATAATTCACGTATCAGTGTTTCCACTTGGATTCATATTTTAGTGGAAGCTCAAAACTTCACTTTAGTTTTGACACAGTAAAATTTGAGATGACTGATCTTCCTTTCGCATTTTTTTTTGTCATTTCTCAGTCTAATGGAGAAATTATTCATTTGGTCAGTCAGTGTGATTTCTCTGTAATTTTGCCTGTATTTTCATATAATATGTTTTTTTATGTTTGCACAGGCCTGGGCTGTGTTTAAAGGCAAGTTTAAGGAAGGGGATAAGGCTGAACCTGCAACATGGAAGACCAGGCTGCGCTGTGCCCTGAATAAAAGTCCTGACTTTGAGGAGGTGACAGAAAGATCACAACTTGACATCTCTGAGCCTTATAAAGTCTACCGCATCGTACCAGAAGAAGAGCAGAAGCGTGAGTTTGTTGTTTTGCAATTTATGTCACTTAAAACCCAAACAACAACAAAAAAAACAACAAAAACCTTTTTCTGTGTCCTTCATGTAATCAGTATAAATCATTGAAATTAAGTGCAGCAGGAAAACACTATGTTTATAGTATTAAAGAGTCATATTTGTGTGTTTTTTGTCACCCATAGACGGCAAAGGCTCAATGATGCACATTGTTACCACTGGCTCTGGTGATATCACTGACATGGACTGCAGCCCTGCAGAAGTAGAGGAGTTCATTAAAGAGGTGAGATTATTATTATTTTTTAACTAGTTTTATTGATCATCAAGGGCAAACACTGACTCATACAATCATGAACACTCCTTGACAACAAAGCTCATTTAACAATGAAGGTGAGATTCTTACTCGCAGTTCTTTATTGGAATTCCCTTAACCATCTCCCATTTTTCTTTTTCTCTATTCTCAGTTCTGTTTTCCCTATGAATTATACTTTTAATGCCATTAATCTTTTCTTTGTCACTTACCAATTTACCACATTGTCTTATCTCATTCGATACTTGTTAAGATCTTTATGCACACCATTTGACCTTCACCCTCACGATTATAAAATGTACCATTGTGCTTTACTAACAAGAATTTAATGCATGGTTTCTTTTGCAGGAGGAAGGCCGCAGTATCCAGGCCAGTCCAGAATACTGGTCCCAAAGCAGCATCAGTGGTACGAATTGACCTTTAGTATGACTTTTACAACATTGTGCATACTCATATGAGTAAATTTGGCCACTCAGGAAACAGTCAGTATTGGTCCTCAGGCATGTTTTTTTTATGGTTTTGTCTCCTCTCACAAGCACTTAGTTAAATCTGTGAAAGGAAATTTTAATGCCTTTGAAAATAACCACAGTGGAAAGCTCAATGACATGTCCCTTCAACTTTAGGTGCTAAATAGAGGCTGTTTGCTGGCCTGTTGAATTCTGCAATGGAAGAATTGACTAACATCCTGTTGAACTTTGCTGACTAAAGTGATTATTTCTTTGTAAGATTGTGTTAGAGAAATAGTATTTCTGATGATGCAGCACAATAATGACATGACATGTGGTCAGAGATCACTTAATTTATCCACTGTGTTAAAAAGACCTTTCAGTTAACTTGTCTATATATAATTCACAGTTTTTCCACAACACCAGGATCCATTGCCATCAAGCACTCCAAGTTCAGGTAATACCAGAATTACCAACACTAACATCAAATTTGTAGTTAAGCCTTTGAAGAAGTCATAAAACAAATTACTTAAATCATGCATAGTATATGTATGTTGATATTTCATTACAAGTATTTTACTCCACAGCTTCCTCCCAAATGATGATCAGTTTCTACTACGGTGGAAAGCTGATGCAGAACTCACTGGTTACTCATCCAGAAGGCTGCCGCATCTCCCCAGGCCCACAGCTGGGACGTGGCGCCCTCTACAGTTCAGACAGCATGCAGAGCATTAACTTTCCACCTGCTGAGCTCATTGAGTATGAACGCCAGCGTCATGTTACACGCAAACTCCTTGGTCACTTGGAGAGAGGCGTTCTGGTTCGTGCCAATCAAGAGGGCATTTTCATCAAGAGGCTGTGCCAGAGCCGTGTCTTCTGGTGTGGGCTGGGAGAAGTGGGTCTGCAGCAGTACAGTTCCATGCCTTGTAAGCTTGACAGGGATGCTGTGGTTAAGATCTTTGACACTGGAAGGTTCCTGCATGGTGAGGATCCATATTTATTCATTTATTAGAACAATAATAGTCAGAATGAATGCAAATATATTGGCCTCAACAATGCATGAATGATCATATGGATGAAGGATTTCTATTCAACAGATATGTTCTAACCAGTTATTTCATTTGTTCCAGCTCTGCAGCTACATCAGGAGGGTCAGTATCCTGCTCCTGATCCAACAGTGACTTTATGTTTTGGAGAGGAGCTCCAAGATCTCAGTACTGCCAAAAGCAAACTAATCATTGTCCAGGTAAGATAATATGCATTTTACTTACTTACTTTTACTGAGCAATAAAAGACATTCATCCTGAAAATGGAAGGAACACCAAAAAATATACTGACAATATATAATTCTTTTCTGTGTTTGCTTGTGGTGTCAGATCACTGTGTTGAATTACCAACACCTACTGGAGGCGGTGAACATGCGTCGCTCACAGCCTTACTGTAACAACACGAACCTGGACATGTCTGATGAGGTGGTCAGTGACCAGATGGCCCGCATCTACCAGGACCTGTGCAGCTACAGTAGTCCCCAGAGGACACCTTGCTATAGAGACAACATGCAAATCACTGCATGAAATATGAAGCTAACATGAGATATTAGACTGGTGTTAGGGATGCTTCTCATTTTCCTCGCATACACTGACAAAGGGAATTCAGGAATTAGCATGTCCAGTTTAGTGTATCAGTACTGCTTACATTAAAATACAAATGGCGCTAACACAGAGACCAGGTCTAACCTCTGCTTTACTGTTTTCATCATAACAGTGCATCTAATTAGACCTGTTCTCTTTCTTACACATGTCAAGTGTTGTAAATCTTCAAAAACAGATTAATTTAGGTGATCTTGACCACAAATCTAAATGTTGTTTGTACATTTTAGTGAAACATATTCCTCTTTGTTCCTCAAGCATGACAGCCATTCATTTTCTCTTCTCTTAAAAGTCTGTCCGCTGAATGTCACTGGTGATTAGTTCTCAAAACTAAACTATATCTTTATGTACATGATCTGTTTGACTGTAGCTGTTGTTTTTGCAGCTGTGTTGCTTGTTTATATCCTGACATTATCTATTTTCCACAGTTAAAAATTTTATAAAAGGTACGAGGGATTATAGATATTACAGATAGGTTTTACTATCAAACTGTTGTATTTGATTATTTTCATTATGTTTTTATACAATGCATTCCTAATAAAACTTTTTACTGAACTACACATCTACTTGTCCTTATACAGTCTTGTTGTTAACTATTGAATTTTAAGTGAGATACGGTTCTATCAGCACAGTCTTCCTTTAGACCTTAATGCTTCAGTCCACATGGAATAATTTGTGGTAAATTCTCATTCTGAGAATACTAGAGGATTTTTTTTAGATTTGTCAGCCTTAGCAGCCACTCCACTTCTGCGCAGCAAAAGAGAAGAAAACACTTCAACATCTTCTGAAATCCGGTTCAGTGTTATGTAACGAGTGCCTGTATACATGATAACTGCAGTTAAATTAGCTCTCTAATCTTTTAAATTCTCTCTTCTGGTCTTTATATAGAATGCAAATTTCTGTCTGCTTGTTTTAATGCTTCAGTGGCTTTATATCATGCTTGATGGATAATACATTCAAATTTGCAGAACCGTTTTAATACCTGGATGGTTTCTTTGAGTAGAAAATTGTAGACGCCTTATATCACGTTACAAATGTTTCCCAATAATAAGTCAAAAAATTTCACTACAGTATTTAATATTTTAAGTAAAGCTCTTGTACTTTGAGCAATGGTTGGCTGCACAAAACACAAACTTCTGTGGGTTTAACAAGGTTAGAGCAAAGTTCACACAAATGGGCAATTTATGAAGACATGAAAATACCAAAATAAGCCAAAATTTGCACAAAAATGGGAAATGATTGGCAAATAACTAAATTTTATTGTTTTTAGAAAGTAACAAACGTGAAAAGTGAAAATTTTAAAGAGTGAAAAGTAGAAATTAACATAACTGAAGTGTCAAGCAGTTTGTTATTTCGTAAGGATAAAAGTGAAACACCGTGTGAAAGTAAAAAAAAAAGGATACAAGGACTACTTAAGGCAGGGAAACTCTGAGTGAAGACAGAGGAAGGGCAGTCAAAGATGTGACCAACTACAGCCAAATGATTCACAAAGATGTACTTATCTATGTTTTATACAGATATGAGACACTGACAAGAGCATGATGACACACGTCAAACTGGACACATATGAGGGTTAGTGCCAGGAATGTATGTACGTATGTTTAATTATAGTTTTAGACACTTACATGTACAATACACACACACACACACACACACACACACACACACACACACACACACACACACACACACACACAAAGAAACATTTTCAGTTCCCTAATATGAAAAGCATGGCTTTCTAATGGTCAAAAAAAAAAGACTGCCACTTTTACTGTGCAATTATTTCTACTACATGATGAAAAGAAAAGAAAAAAAAAAAAAACTTTCCTCATGAAATCAAACTGAAAAATAAATAAATACATAAATAAAAGTTCCGCTGAAAAATAAATAGAACACATTGACACCTACTGTAAACAAGCAAAAAACAAATAATACATTGTGAACAGTATACACACATATTACAAATAACCCTGTTATGGGGTTTTTTCCAGTAATGTGTAAATGTTTTTTTTTTTTTTTTTAGGAGACAGTGTTGCACAAATAAGTGAATAAGTTTTTATGGATCAAAAATTTTTTTTACAATGACTCACTGAGTGACAGCAGTCATGTGCACCTCATGACATGTCTGGATAAAACCTTTTACTTAATTTAGAACACTTTATTAATGGTTCACTGAGTAAAAACACAGATGGAATACTCTGTGTGTGTGTGTGTGTGTGTGTGTGTGTGTGTGTGTGTGTGTGCGCGCGCGTGCGTGTGTGCATGTGTGTGTGTGTGTGGTTTTCTTTTGAGGGGAGTTCTGTATAAGTTCAGCAGAACAGGAACTTAACTTCAAAAGTCAACCCCAAAACTGTCACAGGAAACAAACTCTATCCCCACCCCAAAAATGTAAAGAATAATATACATAGAATATGATACATGTTACGTTACATATATATTACATGTGTTGTGATCTGAATGATGTACTTGTGAGCATAACCCCAGGCATGTGCAGTTTACCATTGGCTACAAAGTTAACCTTAAATAAAAATTCATAACGTAACCTTCACAAAGAATTAGAGTTATTTTAAGAAGGGGCATGTATAGTCAAATGCATTTATCTAAAGTTTTATCTCTTGCTATGGTCTCAACTAAATTTGATCAACGATGATGCTAAATTTTATTCAACAACTCTGATTTTGTTTTGTTGTGGATTTGATTTATTTTTTTTAACTTCCCTGTTTTTTCTGTCATGTGCACTTAAAAAAAAATGTCCTTTCTATTTCCTCCTTTGAATGTTTCTGGAAGCATTTTTATTTAAGTGTTTCATAATTCTTGATACTGTTTTAAGCACTTTGTAATCTTACATATTAAAAAGAGCTTCATGGGAGAAGTTATTACTATGTGAGCTACAAAGAATTTTACATAAAGAGAAACCAGCAGCAGGTTTACAGTGACTATTTGACTTTGTTGGTTGTGTGCTTGCATTTTAATTTGTTCGTTCTGCTTGAATTTCTTTGTTTTTAAGAAATTAATTTTGTGATTGCTCACGATTGACCTTAAAGAACTGGAAGTAACTTCAAATGTTAAAATTTTGCTGCAAATACGTGTGAGCTGAATGTATGAATTAATGTTAAATGTATATGGAGTTGTATAGAACCAAAAATCAAGCAGCTTTTTCAGTTGACTATTGCAATTTTCTTGTGCTTGATAATGATTAATTGTGAAGTATTTTCATTTTACACTTTAATATTCATTCGTCATTGCAGAGTTTCCGTGCACAATATAGGATCTGAACAGCCATGCTTTACCAAATAAACAGGATCATCTGAAAAAATAGACACTTGTTGAATAAAACAAAGAGGCCACTAGAGAACAAATATACTCAGAGCCAGGATTGTTAATATTTAGAAGAAACTCTCAAGATAGTGCTGAAACCATTTATGGTACATTTTCTTTATTTTTCAGTTATCTGGCAATGTTTTTGTACTTTTGTGTTCATTTTACTTGTATTACAGTACTATGGTATTAATACATCTTTCCTGTTTTATTTTTCCACTGCAGAAAGTTTGTCATGAGGAGAAACAGTCGTAGATTTCTGTTCACGAAGCTTCTTTTCTGTTGACATTTCCAGTGTCTGCTGTGTGGTTGTCTTTATATTGCAACATCTCTTTGTGGCGTCTGAGGCTTCCCACAATAAACCCATTAGAGATGAGCAACAAACAGAACTGATGTTGCCACCACACGTAACCATGGACGTCTGCTCCATAACATGTCACTCTAAAGTGTTACTTAAATGCACTTCAAGGAAGCGATCCTGTTTCATGAAATACACCACTTCAAGGAAAGTAAGTAAAGAGGAATAGCTGCAAATTGAAAGCATTTTCTGACTGATTAAAGGAATTACTTTTTCTTTTACTTACTTTTTTCCCTTTTTTTTTTTCCTGATATGTTATTATTGCTGACTCCTCAGCCATTGTCCATGAGTCTGGTTGCTGGCTCAGCACTGACCTTTCAGCGGATCTGATTTCGCAGTTATTCAACATTACTAATTAAGTCCAACAAAACTACTAATGTGTCTGGTTTGTGAAATGTTTTGTCAGTGTGTCCAATGTCCAGTCTGTAAACAGGCAGCCATGATGCATGTCACACCAGGTGAGTAAGACCAAACACACACAAAGACTGCCCCAGTGGGAAGTTGTGAACAGGTTGTGTTACACAAGCGATTAGGGGAAGGGGGGGGGTGTCTCTGGGGAGAATTCTGGTTTTGAATCAGTGTGGGTGAGATGAGAATAGGCATCCAGAGAGGAACTGGGAGAGAACTGTGGACGCTGTGAGTGGAGAGACAGGTGGACAGAGAGCCCACATCCTGGGACGCAAGACAGGGAGAAAGCCACTGAACCACACACGTTATGTATACACACACTCACGTACGCACACGCGCGCACACACACATACACACACCATAGTAGCCACTGATCGAGGATCATATCCTCTAATCAGTATCAGTTCACCTCCTTTAAACCAGAGGGTCCCTTTGGCCTCCTGCTTGAGAACCTCCTCCTGAGTGTTAACTGTAAATGTTTTCCAACTTAAAAATACTGTTAAACAGTGGTAAGTTGACACAGGAGTACACATTAATATTTACTTCTAGTAAAGATAGACAAACACTTCCAAAATTGGACATGAGTAATAGTGACAAGTAAAAGTGAAGATAGGGAAGCCTGTTGATTTACAGTAAAGTGATTTCTTGTAACTACTACTGGCGCTTTGGGCCATACTAAATCTTTCATCCACTCTTTTCTGGGAACCGTAAACTGTAGAGTTTAGCTTTAACAGAACAACTAAAAGATCAATATGCATGTTATTAACCTTCATTTAAAAAGGGATATTTTATTATTTCTGTATTTACCATGTGACGGAAACACAATCTAGACTATGTCAGTTTAAGCCTGATTTAAATATAATCATAACCATCCTCCTGGATGTTCAGAGGTTGAAGCACTGGGGCTATTTTTATGTAAATCCTTCTGTTTGAATGGGTCATATTGCTGACTTGCTTACACTACATAAACATTGAAGACAAATATTTATTATGCTTCACATAACAAATTAATGTAACTCATCACAAGTCTGTATTCACTAAAACTCAAAAGACAAGAGACTGGGCTAATTCTGACCACATGAGGAGGTTAAAGGACAGTAGAGGGTTGCATCAGCCAGTGTCCTGATGGTTGCACTCTCTGACAAGAGTGATCCCTGACCGCCTGATTTGTCTCTGGACAGGAAACACAGGAAGGAGCCCAGGAAGATGATCCAACACAGCTTCTCCACTTAAAAGAGGAACAGACAACATACAGGCACACTGTGAAAAACACAAATGAGTCCATTGGTTTACAAACACTGGGTTATGATGTGTGTGTCACTAATGAGAGACACAGCTGAGATATGAGGAGAAGGCTTGAAAAAATGTAGGTAAGAGGACACACAATCTCTAAATTGTCTTCAGAAATTTCCAGGTTAGAAATCCTGAACACCAGCCCTCATGGATATTTGAATCCAGACATCAAACTGTTTTGGTTCAGTATGAAGTTATTTGCAGAAAGATACGATTATGGTTATATTGAACACAGTGCATCATGTTTCATATTCTAGTGAAACAAAACTTATCAGTAGAAAAGAAGAGTGATGGAAGTCGAAGTGGAGGGGAAGACCGGGGTGGGGTGGCAGTCCCTGGGGAGGCAGAGCCAGGGGTGCATGAGGACTGTATTGACATGACGCTCACACCTCAGTGCTCACTTTGTGTTTGTGTGTATATATGCAAAGCAGAGGCGACGGGATGTGGGTAGCCAGAAAGGTGTCAGCACAGAAGGTATCGCATAAAATACCTTGGAAAGAGGTTTTCTGCAATCTCACCAGCTGCTTCGTTTGAAAAATGCAAACATTTTAATGATCATATAAAAATGTTTGGGCAGTTATAACTTTTTTTGTCATAGTTTAAAGGGGAAAAAAATGCTTGCACCTAAAGGGAGCAGACATCACCAGTTTCCTTAAGATGATCTCTAAATAAAGAAAAAAATGAATTAAGATCTTCAGTGAAAATTAGGCTGAAATCCGTGAGTCTAAAAAACTTTGCACTTTTTATATGTAGCTGCTTACATGTTACTCTGTTTTTTATCGAGGAGCAGGAACTTTGTGGTTAGACACCTTGTTTCCACCTCCACTGTCAGGCCGACTGTGTGTGCTGCATTAATTACACAATCTATTTGAGTAAAAAGCCACAGACTGGTCAGGAGCAGGTGCTGCTGGGATGAAGATTATTTAAAGTGACTCTAAAATGGTCCAGATCCAGCTGAGGGAGTCTGTGGGCCAAGCTACCGAGCACAAGCCTGAGTAGAAAGTACAGTGAGAATGCTTAGTTCCTCCTTTGAAATACCAGAACCAAAACATGACCATCACATGATTTAGGTGGAATTACCTGCTAAAAGAGAGCTAACGTATGAATGTGGCTGATTCATTTCAAAATAAACTGGAAAAGTCAGTGTGAATGCATCAGTAGGTTGAGACTAAACATGTCACACTGATTTATTTGCATATATGCATCTGACTGAAATGTATTTTTTTAGGGAGAGAAGTTTCTACAAGCGAATTTTAAAAATAAATGCACTGTTTGCATGTTCAAAAGCAGTAACCTGAGGAGTTCAACTATATTTTTATCACTCCATTTGCATGTTTCTGTGTTCTGTTGTGCCCCATACAGGTAGAAAAGGGGAAAAAAAAAAAAAAAAAAAACTACTGAAGCAGATCTTCTATGGCTAGTTAACCATGATGTTTGAGTGAGTTTAAGTTCACACCAATAGAAAGTGCAAAGGGGAAAATCCTGCTTATGTAACATAGGGCAAAAAGTATGGCTTATGTCACGGTGCTAAAAAGCATGAGAAGGAAATAGTGAAACTTATGAAAAAGAGGAAATGGCTCATTGCTAGAGAAGATCTGCTACTGAATGATCTGTTATTTGTAATTAAATTTTAATGTGCTTTAATTGTGTTCTTTAGCACTGAGTGGAGGCAACACAGTCACACCATGCAACAACTGCGTTATGATGCCATCTAGTGGCAGCACGAGACCAAAGCTTATTCAAAGACCAAAGTTCTCTTTTTTTTTTTAATTTATGAATTTATAATCTTTAACCATTAAGAAAATATGTAAAATTTCTCATTTAGTGTTTGCCTGAACAGTTTTCATTTTCTTTCATTGTGGATTTGTTTGTAGTGTTTTGTTAATTTTTCCTCTTTCAGTACATGTTTTTTCTGTTCTTGTGCTTGTTTAGTGTGTTTTTTGATAACAATAAGGGAAAATTAGAAGGAAAAAAATATATGATTCGATTAATTTGGCATATATAACAAATAATTAATATTGTAGGTTGTAGCATGCAAACTGAATTCTGGGGTTTGTCTTGGATTTTTCATCAAATTCTGTCTTAATGTCCATGATAAGAACTCAGTTATGACCATATTTGGCAGCATTTCTCACAGACATGCTAAAGTCACTTCAGATCTGATCATATACAGCTCCACTCTTTTTTAGATAAATTGTTTGTTTGTTTATTTCTCCTATACTGTTTGTAAGTTGTTTTTTTTTTTTTGTGTGTGTTTCATTGGGTAGTTGACTGTATTGTCAGAGGAACGTGTGTTGTATTTTGCAGGTCGAGGTCTTCTATGTCAGTCATCTCGGATGCTGTTTAAACCATTATGGTTCAGCACAAAGGAAAACCAAACAGGAAGACATAATGATAAGGCAAGAGATTGTTGCTGTCAAAGGAGTCTTAAGAGTCTCAATGGAGGCTATTAAGGGAAATTCATACGGGAGGTACACACATTAAGTAAGGTTGTGGTCTTGTGAAGGATATAATTTGATGTTATCTGCAAACCACTGCATGCTGACACAGAAAGTCATCATAGTTTAGTATCAAAAGAAATACAGTTGAAGGGTTTAACATGAAAAGGCTTTAGAGGAGAGATCTATGTGCGAGGACAAATCAGTGGTGAATAATTATTTTGATTGGTTTATCAGTAGTGCATGTAAGAAATTAGCAAACAAAACAAACAAATAAATTAGAAATGATATGTGAATTATTTCAACAAATGTGAGATCCCCCTGATTTGTAAAGAACTTTATCTCTGTGGTTTAACCCTTTCATGCACAGTGGTCACGACAGTGGACAGTTACTCTACAGCTGTTCTCTTGTATATTCATGGATTTTGTTGTTTTACTTGCATTTCAACCAACACAGTGGATACTTATGCACCATCCCATAATACACTGTAATTCATACCGTTACTGTAACATTCCTGTTCTTGATAAACCTGATCTGCAGCAACATATTTAAGAGTAAATCAATTGCTAGTTGTTATTAGACTGTAATTAACAGTTTTGTTTTTTTTGTTTTTTTAAGTTGTTGTGTTTTGTTGTTTTTTGCATATTATTTGAGTGAGTAATAACTGCTATTATAGTATGTTAAAATGTGAGAAAACATCAGATTAGCGACATTAAAAAAACATTTATTTCATAGTTTTCACACAGTATGACAGTAAATGCATGTTTCTTTGCTTCAAAAATTTAACTCATGGTGTCCAGCTGAGTGGACGTTTTTGTAACTCCATGAAAAATAGGTTCATGAAAAAAAAAAAAAAAAAAATCAATCACATTGTTTTTTTCATGCCTAAAGAGGAATAAAAACACTCAGGAAAAAAATCTTGATTAAGGTTCTCATAATTCATGCATGAAAGCGTTAATGGAGGGAAGTGTGTTGAGCAAGAGAAGAAAAAAGACAACTAGGAAGAGCCCAATTGGAAAAATAATTGTCAATTTGTAAAACTTATATGAATGGAATAATTAAGAAAAATACACAGCCCACCTCAAAACATGTATCACACATAATATTTCAGCTTTGTATAGCTTTGATGGTGGGATTTACTCACATTGTGTATACCACACAAAGCCTAAATGTCACATTCATTTCCATCTGAAGTTGCATAAGCCTTTCACTAAGATCTTGGATTGACAGTGGGGAATCAGACCACTGTGTAAAGTCTTTTCCAGAACGTTTCAAAGATTCTCAGTGGAGTTCAGATCTGGACTCCTGAACCACTTTCATGTAGTATATTCAGGTTCAGCTGACCTCATTTCGTTGCTGAACTTAGACCCTGATCAACTGATTCAACCGCAGATAATAAGACTGCCTCCACAGCACTGGTCTGTAGGCACTAGGTATGATGGGTAATCACTCCATCACACATCACAGAAATAACCTTTTTGCATTGCTCCACGGTCCAATCTTAAGACTCTCTATCAAAGTGACAGTTGTTTAAAAACGAGAAGCTACTCACAGCATCAATAAGGTTAAAGAACCTGTTGAATCAGATGAAACACATCAGTCACTGTAATAATTATCCAACTGGATGGCCTGAACTATTAGTGTAGTTAAATCAAGGTGGGAATTTTTTTAAAAGTGAATTTATTTTCTATGCGTTATTTGTGCTGTGTGATACTTTTCAGTCCTAAATATGTTTTTATTAATGAAGATGTATGTGAAGAAATAAACAAACATCCATAGGTACTCATGTAAAATATAATTTTTGACAATTTCTCCGTTTGTTTTTGTCTATTAAATGGGTTCAGTTTATAAGCCACACAGGCAGCGGGTAGGGAAACCCAGGAAACTTCTACACATCTGCCCAAATGTTTACCTAAGTTGTTTAGAAACTCTCTTCAGGATACACGATAGGAAAAGAAAATTCTTGTTTTTCTCCCTTTCAGACGCATGAAAATGTACATACAAATACCCAAATACACAAACACACAAGGACACTAACAACACATTTGACAGACTTTCCACATTCAGTCTGATGATGCTCTCCAACTCATCTTCACCCAGTTCCTCAGTGACTCTAATTGAATACTTGGCACAGAGTGTGAATGGCCGATTGCATGTGCATAGCTGAAGTATTATTAGTCTTGGTCCCATTAGGTAGCTTCGTGACCTATGATGTAGTAAAGCACAGGAAACGAATACCTCTCAACAACGGTGCCACTCGTACTGTTCTGTGTCATTCATTGCAGACCTGAACACTGGCTTCATCATTCCATGTGTCCCCTCCGTTCATGTGTGAGAAAAGTTGTTAAAGTTGTTTTTCAGGGTTATTTTGAGCTTGAAATTGAGAGAGTTCCTTCAAAGTTTGGGGATGTGAGAGTACCTTTTGTGGTCTAAACAAGTATGCCTCTGTGAGAGAGGGGTTTTTTTTTTGTGCCTCACTTCAGTTAAATGTTAATGTTACAAAACACTAAAACATACTGTACAAAGGTTGACTTTTGACCCCAGAAGGAACACCATACACAATATATGCATAAAAAATGAGAAAATTGAGAAAATTGAACACCTTTTCCTGTTTATATTAATACCATGCTGAGTCATTGGGCCACATTCTGTCAACACAACCTGTGATGACATGGAATTTCACTAACTGTGCAATAATGTGCAATTAGCATCTATGCAATGACGCATTAAAGAACAAAAATAAACTGTTTTTAACTACACCTTAATATACACCGGTGGTTCCCAAACTTTTTTGGTTTGTGACAACATTTTAACACCACAAATTTCTCGTGACCCCAGACATTCAAAATGAAGACATTTTTTTTGCTAAAATTCATTTGTTTTTGATCATGTAATAGTTCGTTGTACTATATTACAAATAAACATTAATTTTAGATGACATTTAGGCAATATAATGTATATTATTATGGATGGAGGCAGAAAAGCCAGGTGTAGATTACTGCACAAAGTGAGAATTTTATTTTCATTGGTCAGGATATGTACAGTCAGTCCAGCTTGGATTTACTAGGCTGACAATGAATACTGAACAAGCAATAAGTCAAACTATGAATTAAGAAAGAGCTGCAGCATCTGAAAAACCGACCACAATGAACATTTAACAGATAAACAGTACCACAGTGCTTCAGTTTCAGCCTCACAGTTTGACATGTTTTTTATCTATTGTGATTGTCTCTCTCAGCTCATCATGTTTCTTATTTGTAAGTTTGTTTGTTTGTTTTTTTTAATTTTTTATCAATTACTAGAAATTTCAGGTGACCCCATTTGAATTCCAGGCGACCCCACGTGGGGTCCTGACCTCAAGGTTGAAAAACACTGATGTACACCCTCAGTCTTCAGTTCAGTACACTGCTACAAAGTTTAGATAAAAGACAGCTGTGGCTTGGAGATTCACTCCAACTCTCCTGAAAGCTCAGCCAAGGCAGCTGAGCTCTCCGCCTGGTCATCGCATCCTGGATCCAGATGAAAATGAGGCTAGAGCAGGAGAGAGGACCTGGTCTGCTTTCAGCTTCTCCCAGGGGGTGAATTACGATTTCCCGAGTAAAGCAGAACCCAGGGAAACGGCCTGAGCGGTCATCCATCAGCCTGGGTGTCTGCATCCTCCTGAACAATGTGTGACCTCTGGGCGCAAAGAGGGTCAGAAGAGAGGTGACTTCCACCTTCACACACATGTATATACACACACATATTCACAGGACCACACCCTGCAGACGGTATTCACACAAAATCACCACTAGATTAATCTTCTTTTAAATACAGTGTAAAGGTATCAAAACAGGTCAAACACCTTATGTGATGCATTTTCATATGGTTTACACTTACAAAATCATAACATTTCTTTCTGTTTCAGCTCTGAATTGCAGGATTTCTTGATGCTTATGTCAGCCAAGTGTATACAATGAGAGAGCTCAACAACAACATGTGACTGGCCAGTACAGATTCTGTTATCCATGCAAAAAAACAAAACAAAAGGAGAACCAAAATTTTTCTATGGTTGTATCTATGTATAAGGTTTGTGTGCAATAATTATTTTTTATTTTATTCTGTTTTATTTTAAGCTCTTCTTATTTTATTTTAATTTTACTACTATGCTACTTTTTATATTAATATGCAACTTTTATATTTATACATGCCTGTACATGCTTGTTGTATTGTTGTGATTGTAGATGTTATGTGAGCTGCTGGAATTTTCCCAGTGTAATTTTCTATTCTATTCTATTCTATTCTATTCTATTCTATTCTATTCTATTCTATTCTATTCTATTCTATTCTATTCTATTCTATTCTATTCTACTGTTTGAAACTATGGGTTATCATGTTTACTCAGCTGAATTAAAAAAAAAAAAAAAAACTCACATCAACATATTCTCAAAGTCATAATAAAGGTTGAATGAATGAATGAATGAATATATTGTGTATGTGTGTGTGTGTGTGTGTGTGTGTGTGTGTGTGTGTAGGTGTGTGTGTGTGTGTTTGTGTGTGTGTATATATAATAAAAAATATTCACAATAATCTAACATACATATTGAATATATAACATATTATATATATTATTGCAGCTTTGCAGAATAACAGATACATTGGTAAGTAGCTAGAATGAATGGATGAATTTGAATGAATTTCTGTATTGCATCAATGTAAAATAATAAGTAGAATATCATCTTTGATTTATAGGACTTAAACTAAAGTAAAACTCCAGACGTAAAGACAAAATGAGCATAAAGATATGGTTCTATTCTTTAGTTCTCTCATACCACCACATTCCTTTGTTTGCTTCATTCTTGTTGAGGTACGAGTCTACATTTTTTGTCTTACTGATTGCTTTTTCATTACAGTATATTTTCCTCATGGCAGCAATTACCGGCTTAAAGAGCCCTGAATTCTCAAGATGTCTAATTTTGTAGGATTAACACACTCTAAAATTAACAAAAATTAAAAGGAAAACATATGTTTGTCCATGATTAAAGCAAGTAAAAACATACCCAATGTCATCATTATAGGTACTGTTGGGGGGACAGCACATATTACACCATAATCATGATTTTGTTGTGCAAAACTAAAAGTGCCTGAAAGCATATGGCGATGTGTTGGCGTGTAATATGTTTCTGTTGTTTTAAGAACTGCTGATGAGCCCAGGCCACAGCCAGTGCTCCAAAGGTTATAAAACAGGGCTGGTAGGTAGGATGGTTTATGGTGTAGACCAAGTGGCAGTGTGTGGAGGGATGGGATCTATCTGTATCTCTGTCTGGGATCCTGACAGCTCTGGCTTTAGTCTGCACCCAGACCTCCTACATGAATGTCTCTGTGTTTACTGCCCTCCGCCTCACGCTCCTCCCATTACATATCTATCATTTCAGCAGGACCACACGCACATACATGACATGTACAAATGCAAACACACACATAGTACACAATCTTAAAATCTCAGGGTAAAGGTTATTATCTCATGATTATAATCTGGCCTTAAAACTAAATTGGCCCATAACTGATTTCTTGTCCACACCTGATCTAAATTTATAACTGATCCTGAAACTTTAAGCTACATAAAAGTTAGGAAAAGCAAAGACGGACTCCGCTTAGGGAAAATACTCACACTTGTAACAACTTAATTTGCGACAGGACTGCAAAACATTGGCACAAACACACTCAGGCTTCTCTCTCTCTACCCTAATTCTGACCTCCCTACGTCATCAGGCTCTCTCAGTACAGATGTGTCCCAAGGTGACAGATTGCCTCTCATTCCACACGCCATTTCCTGTAATAAAAGAGCAGTTTGAGTTGATGAGCTCAGAGCACGCTGATGCCACTGTGTGATACCTCGACACCGGGGAGTTCTGTTCATATCTGACCGAGGAAGATATTCAAAACACTGCCATCACTGGGCATTATGGATTTAAATGTGTTAAGGTGCTTTAAGGCCATTGCTGGTGTGTAGAGAACACAGCAGTGATATCAAAAATGACTTTTTGCTGATGTAACTTCATGTATATGTGTTTATTCGTGGGATAGAATACATTTATATGTGCAGTTCAACAGAGATCTACTCAATTGCCAGAAAATTAAGAGACTGTTAAGGTCTACCCAAAACACAGGAAGAACCCCCAGCTATTGCCATGTTCATCCATCATTAGTCACACCGACTGCAGCTCCAGGTCCATTCTCACTCTAATCATAAGCCTAGACTTGTGACCCTACAGCCCAACCTGGCTTTCCCCTCACCTTTCCCACATTAACAGGCTTCTTGGGAGAGCTGGAGCTGCACTCTTCTCCTCAGGAAATGACTTCTATCTGTGGCCTCATGCATATTTGTGTGATATTTCCCTTTTTTCTTCTTGCACTTTCTATCACTCTGCTAACCCAACTGCACCATGAGAGCATCCATCTGTTTGGCTGGAGAGCAGTGATCCTCTGGGTTATTTACACCTCTTTATTCAGTGCAAATGCATGACATAGTAAAGGGCGGAGGGCCTTATTTGCAGTAAATGTTTTGTTACCATCAGTGTTACCACGCATGCTATAATACAAGAACACTTTGTTTCATTTTAGTCTGTAGTTATTTATGTTATTTCAGAAAATATATTTTCTCACTTCTCTCTGGTTGCATATCGTCAGGCATTTTTGTTTGTTTCCCTAAAACAATAAAGATTTTAGAAATTTTGTTTGTTGTTGCTAAACATTAAAAAAATCCTTAAATATGTAGTTCTTAAATATTTTTATCAGCACTTAGAAAAACATTTAAGGCAATTTTATGTGGAATTATTTCTATTTGATGTAGATCTAATGAAATCTGCTGCTGTGTGTTGTTTTAAATGTTCAAAATACTGATTTTGATGAAGCAGATTGCTGTTGAACTGAAATCTATTTTATTATTTGTGAGGCAAACATTGTATATGGTTACATGGTCTCCAGTTTTGTTTTGTTTTTTTCCTGTTTTTGTAATTCTCCTTGTTAAATCTAGCTTTCTTCAATGTATGAAAGCTGCCCTATATTTTAATCTTCTTTCATTAGATGTTACAAAAATATGGGGACTATGACATAACAACATTAAGATTTCTCTTGTTTGCAACTTTAGAAAAAACACAAAACTGTCTACTGTGAACATTAACACCAGATCACAGAATAAGAACCTGGTCACCCTTTAGCATGCAAAGGCTACATAAAGATACATCATAAGAAAACAGAACAAAACAAAACAACAATAAGGAGAATAAACAACCAAACAAGGTCTAACATTATTACAACAGGCTCATATGTGACTAATTCTTAAAACATAAACTTATCTTTGAGATATTCGTCGTGAGTCATTTAGTGTCATCTCACTACTGCAGATGACATTTGATTCTTAGGAAATTTCAGGAAATCCCAGCATTGCCAAAGAACTCTCATTCTGAGTATGTCGTTTATAAATATAGCATGTTTTCATTTATTATATTTCCAGAAAATTTGATTCAAACACTAGAGCTGTACAGAGTAGGGATACTGAGATCTGTTAGACTTTGGCGTCAACAGAAAAATGTCAAGATGAAGAATCTCTGCCAGGTGGACGCTCTTACGCCACATACCATACAGTATGATTTTACCACGTTGAAATTACATTATGAAACTCTTGTTGGACATCAGACCAGCTTTTGGGAATAGCGTCATTAATTTCAGTGTTGCATAAAGTTGTACATGTTAGCTGCAACAAGACCCTAAGACATCTTATATTGTCATGGAGCCAGCATCTTCTTAATGGTGGCACCAGTTGAGTACAAGTCAAAGCAAATTTATCGTGTTACTCAACAGCACTCAGCAGCATTGTATAAATTTGTCCTCCATGCTCTGACATTAGATCGAGTATGAGTGTTACGCTGTGTTTACTCTCACGCCTGCCATGGGTTGGCAGCTGTCCAGCAGGCTCAGGACTGCTCAAGCCCCTTGTTGGGTCTGGCCTGTAGGCAAGATCTTCCCGGCCTGATTAAAATACTGTCACAGAATGACAGATGAAAGCTCTAAGGAGCTCTATCTTTAGCTCTGGGTAAGGCCTCCAGCCTCCACTCTGCTCTTAAGGGAAGGATGAGGGGACAAAGAGGAAGGGAAAGAAAGATGGAGCCGCAGATGGAAAGTGAAAATAAACCACTACTACATAGGAATAAAATCGCCTTCTCTATGGCTGGAACATATTATATCAATAAAGTAGCTTTGTAGCAGTGACTTTGTCAATAGTAAGCAAAGTCTTAATATGTCAAGAGTAAGAGTATTGTGTGTGTCTTTACTCCCTTTTCCTGACACAGTTGTATCACTGTCAGTGAAGAAGACAAAGCAGCATTTACCCAGGCCTCCCTCTGTCTGTTCACCTCTCCTCTCAGGACTCTGTTGGTTTAACCCTGGTGGGCAGCAGGCAGGCCTGACAGCACCCAGACACTATCATGTGATTTATGATGCGCTCTGAGAGTGGAGAGGAGATGACCACTCAGATCTGACCCCTGACGTCTTATCAGCAACTCATCAAGACGTAGAAGACACTCAGACTTATCCCCGTTTACTCACACACATTAAACCATGAGGCATGGGAGCACTGAATGGAGTTAGTCATAGTAGTTAACGTAAGTAGTTGTAGAAGTGATATAGAAAGTAGTAGGATGTTGTTTTTTCTTTCTTTTTGAGAATGTTTTCAGGCCAATTTTGCAACAACTAATGCAGCTGATCTTTAAACACTGGCATGACTATATAGTAAGACGGTGTGCTACTTCCCATACAGTATCCCTTTTTAGGACAGAGTTTGGTGTTGAAATTTCTCGGTAACATCAACAAATGACTAACTTCTCGTAATGTAGGGTTTATTAAACTGATTGTTACAATGGAAATTTACTGATTCTGATTAGTACAGAAGCAGGCTTTTGCAGTTTTGCACTATTGCAATATAACCTGTGTCCTGTAGGGGGAGTCCTGCACAATGCTATAAAATCAAGGGAATTTCAATGTGTAGTCACTGACAGCACTGCACTTGGCTGCAGTGGCTATCTCAATATCCCGTCATCTAAAAGCCGGTTATGACTAAAATCATGAAACATTTCTTCAAAAATGTATATAAAAATATGTGTAGACATCCAAACATGTTATGCTGTCTATAATGATGTCTAAAATTAGCTTCATAATGCAAAATCCCTGTCAATTCAACCATAGTAGATATTATATGTATATCTGGTGATTTCTTTTCCAACCCAAAGAAAAAGAAACATTTTTCCACAGAGTTCACCACAGAACATCTTTCAAAACAAGCACTGGGCTGGGTTTAAGGTGATGTAAACAGAGATCTATTTCTGTGGCTCTGACACACCGTGGTTTCCCTGGAAAGAGAACAGCAGCCCAACGTTACAACAAAAGAGGCCACACAGACAGTGGCGGTTAGAGCATCTCAGGACCCAGACATGGACAGACAGATGGATAAAAGGATGGAGTGAAAGACAAGCTGCCAAGTACAACAAATGCACAGAAGTACTATAGGCTTATGTCTCAAACTCCAGAGGCTATACTGCAGGCTTATTTACAGGCGTAAACACAGAGTTACTCTTTATACTGCTGCACCTTGAGTGATCATGATTAAGTCAGAAATGATTCTGTATATGATTGTAAAGAGCAGGAAAGAAGTGGAGAGGGAATTTTATTTTACGTTTACCTTAATTTTCCAACTAATCACCTCCATGAAAGAGAATAAAGATATAAAAGTACAGCATTTTAAAACTCTGGAAGAGACAAGATGAGCCAGATCTCAGTGGTAAAGTCACCCTGACACAGAGACACAGAACAGACAAAGAGCTCCCCCTCGTAAACTCCGACTTCAGCAGTCTGGCAAACACTGATCTGCAATAACACACACCGACACACTAAAAACCTCAACCTGTAGATTTTACCGTACTTATGGACACTGACTCAAGGGTGGAATTTATTCCGTGGGTGTATCTTTATATGTGAGCCTGTTTTATCATTTTCAGGGCTTCTCCACTCATACCAAACTGGGATCTGTTAGACGGCACACAGTTACGGGCAGACATCACCCACACACTCCTCTTTTCAGTGATCCTTGGCCCACCCAATTTACACCATCAATCAAAGGATTAGGTGCCAAAAACTCTCTTCTGTAATCCAACAACCTCCCTCCCACTGCAAACACACAAACAAATCACAACAAATCACATTCACCATCGGGTACTGAAGATGTGGTAGATGACAGAATTTTTATCTTTTCCCCTTAATCGTGCACCAGACTTTGTTGATTTTAATCCACCTCTCAAGCAAAGATGCATAACAACAATGCAAGCCCACAAATCCCTGCTGACGCATGGAACAACACAGGCATGCTATTTTCTTCATCAAGTACGTGAATATGTGGGAGCTGGGCGATAAAGAGCGGATGATTTGCGCAATACGGGTGCATTTGTCTGTGTGTATCCAAGGTAAATGAAGATGACGTGTCTGATTTTGCGGTCCACAAACTTTGCAGGTCAATAGACAACTGCTATTTGATATATTTTTATAGTGTTTTAGGACTCTCCAGAGGGCAAATGGCTGGTCAGTGTGTGAGGCAGCATGGGAGAGGGCTTCTTCTTTGGGGGAGTACACATAGATCATAGATCATCGGGAGACAACTATCAGAGAAGGTCAGCCACTCACTGGAGGCCCAGAAAGATGGATAGGCGATAGGACTGGGAGGCTTTTCCAGGATGGTTATAACAAGATTGCCTCAGTTTTCATGTCTACCTCATTTACTTTGTGTAATTCTGCGCCACCGGTTAACAGTATGGCATTTTTGGAAGAGGTAAAAATGTCTCCATCTAGATGCAGACGCATTCTGACGATGACTAACTAACCACAAAAGCGTCATCTGATTTACAAACAGATAGAAGCAACCATTTTTCAGAGATGTTAACAGTGACAGCATCCCTAAACACTGATGTCATCTCTTAGTGCCTTGAGTGAAATAATTCCACCATGACAAAATTCAGCATCAACACAAAAATAGTGTGTCTGGACTGAGGAAACAAAAAGTGTCATGGAGTAAAAGCATTCCCTGATACAGATGATGATAAGATTATTGGACAAGTGTCTTGACACACAGCCTCCTGCCACTTTAGGGAGTTAGTACAGTACATTATCAGACTGCCTGGGGTAAATCAAGGTAAGACATTTCTACTTTTCTTCCTTCGAGTCACCCTTCCACTCTCTGGGCCCAGCCAGCTTCTGGTTTGTTTCCACTCTGTTCAGGTCAAGTTTGACGCACATTTGAAATGGCTCAGAGAATAATTGCTGCTTTTTATTGCAGAGGTATCATCCCAACACTATAGAGACCTCTGCAAGTGTCTATTTGTGTCTCCTGTCTGAGCCAACACACTAACCTGCTTGGCCGTGAGAGCAGTACTACCAGAAAGGTTGGCTCTGGTGTGTCTGAACAGTAGCTCAATAGATTTTCAACTTGATATCTGCTTATACCATATGTACATTGTAGTGGATGTCCTGCTGCACAACCACACTATATCTGCACCAACAAGCCAAGACATCCTGACAGAAGACCAGTAGAGTTATGACTGCTGCTCAAAGATTTTGTTTATTTATCAGCCTTGCTGTTATTATGCTGTCACAAAGGGCTAGCAGTGCAATTTATAAGCACATGTGAAAACAATGTAATAGAATAATGTTGAATAATATAGTGTTTGCTGTGTGCACTTGACTTCTGTTTGTGACTATGACCTACACATGCATGCGTGTGTTAAACTGCCACTGCTTGCATTTCCCCCGCAGGGATACTGATAGTCCTTCAGATAAGCCCCATCTCCATTTACAATCACAGCTCCTGAGATTGAGTCTTTTTTCTCTAATAAGTAAATTACCTCTAATACCTTCTGTGCTGTACTTGGCTGCTCTAAGCCTGTGCAGGACCTCATGGAAACCAGATGTTACACTAGCCTGCCAGCACATAGGCTACATACACTGTCTAATGTATGCCGGGGCAACATGGCACCAAGAGGCACAGGCACATACATTCACATGCATGCACATGTGCTCAATTTACATGAAGTAAATTGGTAGCTGGTCACCTCTCTTCATACTCTCTTTCAACCTAAGGTGAACCCTTACCCTCACTTCAGCATCTCCAATTATACACACTTCCCTCATCTAAACATGACTTTCACTCTCCCCTACCGCTCTTATTTTCTCCTCTGTCACCATTGCTCCTGTCCTTTTATCAGTTCAGCCAGCGTTATCCCCAGAGGACTCATTTCTTTTTCACAATAACAAACACAGACGTTGCATCAGGCTGTTGGCCAAATCCAATTGGTTAATGAGGATATCAATTGATCTTGAGGTGTAACACCACAAGCTGTGCAGCAGACCACTTGGTGATCAATAACCCCACCTGGAAGACATATTTATCCACCTGAAGTGTTTGACAGTCCTCAAGGTCTGTGTATCAATAATATAAACACTGCAAGACTGTTAACTATTGCTAATGATATATTCTTAGTTTACAGATGTATCCATCATTGGCTGATGATCATTCCTACTTCGGGACAGTGGAAAGAGAGGGTTAAAACTCATACCATATGCGGTGCTCAGTGTCTGATGAGTACGGTCGGCAGTATGTTGTGTGTGTCTGTATGTTGAATGTATGCTTTTATGTGCGGTGGTGGTTTGTGGCTATCGAGGTGTGGGTGGGGGTTCAGTAGATGCTCACATTCAATGATAGTCCTCCATGACTGCTGTGCCATGTGTGCAACTAGACATACTGTTTCGACCCATGCGGTTTCCAAAAATACAGAGGAATGGACACACACTCACATCCCCCCACCTCCACTACACAAACATGCAGCCAAACACTAAGTACAGACACAGTGAGAAAGCACAGGCTGACCCTCCATGTATGCTGTTGCCTGTGACCCGTACCTGTTTCTGTGAGTTTTACAGGCAGCTTCACACCACCGTGTCACGCATCGCCACACCGAAGGCCCCCGAACACTGACTCTTTGTACAGATACAGCAGTGCGTGGGAAGGACCCTCTGCCACACACCACACCGTATCTGTTCGTATCTGTCTGTGTGTGTCCATTTCTATTTTATTTGTTTTGTCAAGTACTTAAATGTTTATTGTTAAGTGTACATCAGTGGTGGAATGTGACCAAGATATTTTACTCAAGCACTCAACAAATTTGAAATACTTTTATTTTGCAAAGACACAACCGCACTCACAGGATGTGAACGCTACAGAAATACAATGATGTTACAGAATATGACCCATAACTGTAGATAAAACTACCCAACAGTATATAAAATAGTTAAAATTAAACATTGACAGGGATCATTTTACTGCACAATAGCTAGTTTTCATGGTGTCACTGTCACTGGTGATGCTCTGAGGGTTTTGAAAGCATTTAAATAACAGCTAGAAAAGCACTCAGAGAGCACAGACCTCCGCCAAGGCAGATCAGTCCCCCCCGATCACCACCAAAATTTTATCATTTGTTCCTTGTGCCAGCATCAACACTGCCGAATATTTCATCAAAATCCGCCCATAACTTTTTGAGTGATCTTGCTAACAGATGAACAGACAGACAAACAGACAAACCCCGATGAAAACACAACCTCTGCCGTTCCTTGGTGGAGGTAATAAGTGCTTTTATTTAAGTAAAGCAATGGATGCTTCTTCTGCCATTGTAGCATGTAATGTAGCTCTGCACCTCTGCTTATTCTACAATGTTATTTTAACCACATTGCGCCAGTGTGATCTTATACAGATTCTTCTTCTTGCACATCTTTATCATAAGAAAATAAAAGGTGGTACTTGTTGCATCTGTTTGTTTATTTCTCTGTTAGATATTTGTGTCTGTATTTGTTTTTTGCCCAAGTGCATTTGTATGTGAGTACACTGACGTCTTGATGGAGGACAGTGGTCCATGTATTGTAGCAATGCAGGGCAAATGAGGCGCATCTGGAAACCATTGGCATTGGCTGAAGCCCTGCAGCTAAAAGAGCTTCTGCCCTTCTGATCCTCTTTTTACAGGTCAAAGCTCTCTCTCTCTCTCTCTCTCTCCCTCTGAGTGTCAGTCTTTTCCTGTCAGTCTTTTTCCGTCTCTGTCTCTACCTTTCAAAGGTGCATACAAAATGTAGGTCCAGAATAGATAAACTTTCAGAGAGATACATGCAAGTATACATATACACAGAGTGACTGACATGAGTCCAAAGCACACACACATCCATGTTATTGGCAGCATCTCTTCCATTCTGACCCCAGAGGGAAGTGCTGGAGCAGGCTGGAGATCTCTATCACCGTGGCCCCAGAGACACTGGGCTGATTGTGTGTGCTTGTACGTCTGTGTATGTTCATGTGTGTGTCTATGTGTGGGTGTGTGTCGAAGACAGGCTCTGTCCCTGGAGAGAGGTGGAGATAGGAGCCCCGAGGCCACAGGAAATCCACAGAGACAGACAGACTGAGAGAGTGAAGTCTGTCAGAGAGAGCAGAGGAGATTGTGAGAGGAAAAAAAAAAAAGAGTAGGAGAAAGGTTGTCTGCTTGTCTCTGTGAAAAAGACTAACATGCTTTGATGATTGACTCCTTCTGCATTAGTATAAAAAAGTGATGGACGAGTGTATAATCCAAAGTGACAGATGTGTGTTGTAGGTGGACAGTTAGTGAGGCTGTCACTTTTCTGCATTTTAATATCATCACAGACAGATGTTGTAGTTGATGATGTTGTAAGTTTCAGCGATGGCCATGTTTACATTTGCTGAGACCGGTGACCGCTTGAATTATTAAAACCAACTGTGTCATCATGCCTTTCCTCTTCTGCGTAAAACCTTTTTGAGTCATTTTCCTCTTTCTGTGTTGCTCATTTTAACCTGCATTGAGGGGGCAGCAGTCAGCGAAGTTAAGAACGTCAGTATCTTATGACTCAAGACCTTCTGCCGCACTCCACTCAGACCTGGCTTTGGTTGTCTAGCTATTTAAATCTGTTGAAACTTTATTAGGCGCAACGTTTGACCCATGTATGTTTCCCCTTGTGAAAGAGTTGCTTTGTAGAGCAGAGAAGTCCGGCCCATCAACAGCCCCTCAGCATGTCTTGGCAGGTCTAAGTTTCCCCCCCCAAACCCCTCTTCATGTAGGTTTTTCATTTTGGCATATTGTGATTTCATTCAGGCTGCTCCTGCGGCCTTTAACAGTTCACTTCCACTCACAGCGTAGAACCTCCATGACTGTGTGCTCTCCTTTTAGAAGACCACCCACACATACAGATTCATCTGCTGTCTCATTCACTCCTTTTCTCCGTCTCTTTTATATGCACACAAACATGCACATTCACATATGTACACGTTAGCCAGTGCTCTGTTCTGAAAGACAGTCGCCATCTGTTAAGGGAAAGAAATCATGCAGGAGAAAAACAGATGATCAATTAAAAGAAAGTGGAAAGGTTGCATGTAGTATTGGCTAATCCAACACCTGGCTCAGGGACCAGAGTAGAAGATCACACTATTTGGCTGCCAGGGCCACATTTAAAATAGCATTAATCTGTATTGCCCCTGGTAAAAATTTTTAACAAGCCATTCTCCACGTCTGTTTGAGTTTCATCCAATCTGAATTCATGGTCTCACTGGACTCCATTTGCTTCCTAATCATTATCTGTTCAAATATTTGACCTTTCCAGTTTGGGCTCCTTTCTTTTCCATCCCTCTCCGTTGAAGGCCTGCACTCAGCAACACCTACGGGCCTGAGCACACACCAGTATTAACCACAGTGTGGTATTAAACTATAGACTTCAGTTCATAAACCAAAGTTGTCTATTTTAAAGGGTTATTTCATGTAAATTAAGCAAAACAAATATTGTATGGTTTTCCTGTGTGAAGTATAACCGCACATTTTTTAGTTAACTTTAAGAGTCCAATAATCAGCAGACACTCACAGTGGATAGTAATGTAAAATATTTTCCTAATAAAACCCAGTAGTACGCCATTGAATTTAGAGGAAAATGATGCTCTTTTTTTTTTTTTAATGTCATATTTACAGTAGTGCTTCATGAAAAAGTCATGTAAATCATTTGTTGTGCAGTAATTTTTGAATTTTAATATTATTTGTTTTAATCTAACTTTTTTTTAAATCACTAAAAGCTGACTTTAGGAGATTAAAAAAATCTCTTTTGCAGGAGTGCAAATGCCAGGACAGCAGTAGCTGAAGGTAACAGAAGGACAGATGTTTCAGCCTTGCCACCGTACTGACGTACTTAAAATAAATAAAACTCTGTACTAAAAATATACATATAAAACACCACCAATAATTTAAAATGTGTTAAAAAGTGTCAGCAGCAATGTTCCTCAAAAGCATTTCAAAGCAGAATTCTATTCAGTGAGAAAAAATTTACTAAAACTATTCCTCAAAATGATATTGCATCCTAGTGATGCACAGTAAAAAAAAAAAAAAAAAAAAAAGAACAAGAAAAAAATTCATTTTCACTTTCATTGGTTCAACATAGTTTGGACGCAGGAATCAAAAGTTTTATAACTTCATTCAGCAATATGGACTGGTACATGGTCCAAGGCACAAAAGCAGACACATACCAATACATGTTCTGCCACCCACTGAGAGTTTAGAGCCACAGTGGATATCAGATAAATAGCAGATCCTTAAAGCTCTAAAACTGAGCTTGCAAATTACCATCACCTCCTCCAGCTTTTCGCAGGCATACCTACTTTCTTCAATCCCCCTCATCCTGCCTCTCTCTCTCTTACATACAAGCTCTCATGTTACTCTGTGGAGCGTTCGCATGGTTTACAAGACAGTTAAGTCTGGTGAAAGCCATCTAACTAAGACAGGAAGAACAGAGTTGTTCTTGAAAAGACTTCTCGGGGACATTGTTTTTATGGAGAGTTAGAGGGGAAAAAAATCAGTCCATATTTTCAGCATAGTGAATCACTGTTTGTGCATGTTTATAAGCTAATATAACAAGATAAGTCATAACATACACTATGTGACACTGTAGACGCATATTTTATATTTTTGATCTTTTTGTCAGTTTTGTTTTCCAAAAAACGTAAATTGAATGTATTTTTGTGTCACAGTCCTCAATAAATGTTTATTTCCTATTTTCTTTCAGTTTCCTATTATAAATTATGTGTTTTGTTTTTTTTCTTTCCCATACATGAGACTTAACTGCACCTTTTCATGCTTAATAGTGTAAAATATAATGCACCTTGAGACTACATTATCTGTTCTTAAAAAAAAACTCCTTATGATGACACTGGTTCCTACTTTTGTAAAATGATGTTTAACTATTCACTTCCTGTCTTACTTAAACCCACAGACTGTGTATATGTGTGAGTCAGAACCTTTTGCTTTACACACTTGCATTATGTGCACTCCAGTGTCCAGGTATTTCTGGTCATGTTTTCTGTCTTTACATGTGAAAGACTATATGCTGTGTCTATGGCAGTGCATGCATGTGTATTTTTGTGTGTGCGTTCGCCTAAGAGAGAAGACAGAGAGAGAGTACCTTGTTAGGTAAACTGTTTGACATTCACGTGGAAGATATGATAAACAGGAAACATCTAGACCCCCCGCAGTGTCCCGCAGCCACACGCCAGGGTCATACCAAGCATTCCTAATATAAACATGTCTGATACGTGGACATTTATAGTTATCAACCCTGCCAAAACATCAAAACACAGCATTACCATTGTCTCTTTCCAAGAAAAAATGAATTCTGTGATACAAGTATGTCTTATAAATCCTCACAGCCACAACTTCAGCTTGTTGCTTAAGTGTTTTTCAAGAAAAAGAGTTTAAATGCAAAAAACATTTTATTATTTCACAAAATGTTTTCACCAAAATAAAAAAAAATATGATCAACCTGAATTATCACCATCTATTGTGATATTCATCCTTCAAAGACTTATCAGGGGGAAAAGTGAAGTCAGATTAGTATAAGTGAAGTGTATTGAATTGTTCTTTACAGTGAAACCTAGTGACAAAGTCAAAGACAGAGCCTAAAATGACCTGTTTCTGTGGGTGGTTATGTGGTAAATATTGTGTTTCCTGTCTCCTCCTTAACTGTTTTGGTAATTGGCTTGTGTTAACCCTATGACCCACTGAGTGCATGGCCTGGTCTGTGTGAGTGTGTACATGTGTACACGTTTTGTCCTGTCAACCACTGGTGGAAACTATTCTGTATCGTATTTGTTTTATATTTTTCATTTAACCCATAAAGACTCAGTACTACTTCGGTGGCAGTTCCCAAATGAATTTCTCTCTCTATTTAACCTTTCTTAGGTTATTTATCAGCATTTATTATAATATTATCCTCTGTATTTTGCATTTTCCAGTGTAAATCAGGTATTTTCCCCTATATTTAATTTACTTATATAGATGTTCAAGAAAACTCTGAGTAAATTCAAAGGTTATTATTTTACAACAGAGAAAACTGAAGAAAAATGACTTTTTCAGCAAAATATGTCATTCACTTAACAAAAACTGTCATTGATCTAACTCCATGGGTTTTACTGGTGAATCAGTGTTGTAGAAGATGAAGGTGTTTCCATGGTAACTACAGAGCCTCTGAACGTCCAAAAGGGTCATATCTGATGACCATGAAAAGATGACAACTGTATTTTACAACAATTATTTACATGTATTGATAGGATTAGTGGATCAACAAGTATTAAACATGGCACATCAGTAGATGGATTTGGTCGCCAGTGGCTGTTTGGATCTTTATGGGTTAAAAGAGTTTGAACACAAGACCACAAACTAAAAAATAGTAGTAATGCATCTTCTTCCCATTATTATTATTATTATTATTATTATTATTATTATTATTATTATTATTATTATTATTATTGTTGTTGTTGTTGTTGTTGTTTTCTGGCAAAATTGCAGATTGCAAGTCTACAGATCATTAGGCTGTGAAAACAAAAAATACATGGGAAAAAATGTATAGCCTCCTGCTGAGAACAAGGATGAGTTTTTATGCGACAGTCATATTTTCCCACCTGATGGCTGCATCAGTTCCTCTTTGGTGCTGAAATTGTATGTTAAACTAAGCTTACTCAGGTGTAATCACTTCTGAAATAACAGCTGACCCTAACCCTGGCCCGGTGGTGGGACTGAGATACTGCATAACCAAAAATAAATCAATTCCCTACCTGCTTGCTCTCTAAAAACTGCTTTACTCAGCAGTGTCAAGTAAATGCATTTTTATAAATCTGTAACCCACATAATGAAATACTGACTTGGCTCTGAGCTCTTTGGTCTACAGTGATTTGTATTTTCCATGTCATGTACACGAGAAAATAAATTATTGTAACTAAATGCCATGATTACAAGTAAACATCTACTGTGTGGGCATGTGCGTGTGTGCATGCAGTTAGTCAGAGCACGGGAAAGCTTGGGGGCTGAGACTGGGGCCAGTTAGTGCTGCTGAGTGGTTGGAGATACAGAACAAATGAGCAATTAGGGAGCTCCTCTGTACCCCTCTTTTGTCCTGGGACGCTGATTAGATTGGCTGTGATGTGCTAACAGGGGAAGGCTTTCAGAAAACTCTCTCATCTAAATGCCTCTTGGCCTATCTTCTCTCTCTTCGGAGTCAGGTTTTTAAGATTCGCAGCCAAAAAGGACTGCAAAACAAAATGTATCATATGAGAATTAAATTAATGTTGATCTTTCGCAAACCAAAAATACTGTGAGTTTAACAGTGGAAAGAATGGATCTTTCTCTCTTTCAAGGTTAAGACGGATCATTTAAACCACACAGAGACCTTCCACACGTCAACCATTAGCATAAAGAAAACACAAACCTAAAACATCAGCTACACATTGCATGTATTTTTTCAGTCGGTATTGTTCAATGAAAATGCTCCAGCCAAGCCAAGATGACATCACATGGGGCCAGCTGTCCAATCGTGTGCCGTTTCAGTTGGTGTCCAATTAGGCCGCTTGCACTTCCACTCACCCATCCGGCCCTATCACAGTCAGACATGGAAGCCTGTCCAAACATAACATTTCTTTGTTTCCACTGGCACTGGCCACTCCACAGGCCTGGCCTCTCATCAGCTCTGATCTGCACCCATTCTGTAAAACTAATCTAAGATTGAGTACACGTGTGTTTGAGTGTGTTAGGTATAGCATTGTGTGCGCATGTATGCATTTCTAGATATGGAATCTCAGAAGAAATTTCCCACAGTGAGCTGGACATGTTTTATTCCAATTTAAAATAAATGTCAAAAATCAAAAGACTGTGTTTAATGTGATCCCAGAGGAATGAGCCACTGAGCCAGAGCAGATCAGATACAAAATGAGCTGAGATTAATTTGTCATTGTCAGACTCTTCTGCCTGAATAGATCTAAAATCTGCTCTCTGCCATTCCCATGAAACACACCAGTAAACAAAAAGATTTGCACCACCATCAAATGAGAGATAATTTTTTTGTGCCATGTATGGCAGTGCCGTGGAAGTACAAATTCAGGCTATTACTATCCATGGGGACCAAGACAGGACAGAGAGATATGAGCGGTATCTGCAGCTCCAGAGTCCACGACCCCTGTGTGTAAACAGTGGCGTGTGTGTTAAGACAGGAGAGGACAGAACGGGACAGGGCTCTGTTCCAGCCAAAAGACACCGCTCTGCCAGCTGTGCTCAGTCTGCTATTAAACATCCTACACTCAGGAGAGAGTGGGAGAGACCGAGGTACAGAGAGAAGGCGACAGGGTTAGAGCTAGCAAAAAAATACAAATACAGGAGTGTTTGTGTGTGAGAATGAAAAGTGTGCATCTGAGGGAAAAATGTGTTTGTACTAACCCTAGTACATATGAGAGAGCCAAGACAGACAGATAGTAAATCACAGTGTCTGTCTTTATTTAGATCAGTAAAGTGAAACATAAAACACATGCAAATAAAATTAGACCAAACTCATGAACAAATAAAAACTTATGTTCTGCATTTGTATAAATGAGGTCTTTCTTTCTTTCTTTCTTTCTTTCTTTCTTTCTTTCTTTCTTTCTTTCTTTCTTTCTTTCTTTCTTTCTTTCCAATATACAGTAGTGAGGAAAAAGATTTCAGACACCCTTAAAATTTTACACATCTGTCCCACAAATTCCCACACACACATCTCAAATATTACCATGCAGAAAAATCTTTTTTGTGTTTCAAAAGACATAAGCAGCTGCTAATTATTATTTTTTTTGTTTATTGTTAACAAGAAAAAAAGAACAAAACTAAATTCTTGACAGTTTCAACATGTCAGGCCCTGGATGTGTTGCAAGGGACATGGTCTTGTTAAAAACATCCAGTTTTGGCCACCGATGGAACAATGCACATGCGGAAGGAGGGAGGGATCATATGGGGTTTAAGGCACAATATGTGGTTCAGTGACTTAAAAATGATTCTTAATGCAATATATCACAAACTAGTGCATTGACGCATGGGGATCCATGGGTTCTAGATGTGGTAGTTTTTATGCTGTTGTGTATTTGTGCATGCTGTACCACATTTTTCCAGCAGTCACCGCCAAAGTGTTCTGGACATAGCAACATGATTGTAAAGCTATTGTATTCCAAAATTACTATTATCTCCCAAAAATACTGGCCCTATCAACTTGCCGTTTTCATAACTGTCTTCCTTGACCAAAAACACAGAAGTATGCCAATCTGCAGCAGTCAGCTCTCTCGGGATTTTGTGTGAATCCCTGGACACACACACACACACACATACACACACACACACACACACACACACACACACACACACACACACACACACACACACACACACACACACACACACACACACACTGAGGCCACTTGGCTTTTATAATGTAGATGCATGGGGTGTCCAAATACATTTTCCACCACTGTACAATCCTGGAAAGTAAAACTGACATTGAGAAAGCGAAGACAGTATAGACTTGTTACTTGTTTTAACTTTATGCTGCAACCAAGTAATCTTGAGCTTTATTCCTGCAAGTACACAAATTATACAGATTAAGAGATCAACAAAGCCAGCATCATACAAATCCCCAGTTAGAAATAAGACGATATGTTTCTAAAAAAAAATTCAGAGACAATGTTCTAGATTAAAGAAAATGTGTCTGAATACCACAAGAAAAAAAAAAATCCTGTGTTCTGTTTTCCTACCAGTTTGTCCAAATCTTTACATGTTTACAGGATTGTAGTATTTGGGATATCTGTGTACTTGTGATAATGTATCTACTTATAGTCACATAAAAATGTACCGTGCTTGCAGTTATATATAATTCAGCCTTGGCAGTAATAACAATAACATTCACGCCAATAAAGTTTGTTTTGAAAAAGAGAGAAGGAGGCTGATGCCACTTCACTGCTCCAGAAATAAGTGAGTTACCAAAACCAGTGAAAGAGGGACACAAATACTGAGAGTATGAGGAGGCAATGGAAAGAAAGAGAGAGAGAGGGAGAGAGAGAGAGACCAGTACAACTTCACCAATCTCCTGGGTGGTCCCAGTTTGGAGGAGTATAGAGGGCAGATGTAAACTGTAAACTGGCTCTGCTCTACAATGGGCCAAAATGCCGCTGGCACTGGGCACAGAATCAACTTAGTACAACTGTGCTGACATTTAGGGAAAGGCGCAGGAACAGACAGAACAGTGACAGAAAGAGAATCAAACGGCAACAAAAGGGACATGATGCACAAATATGATGAGTCACCACAGTCCAGAAAGAGCTTGGGAAAGTAGGAAATTATTGGAGTTGCTCAGGTCGTACAAAAGAGCTGCCTCTATAAAAGCCTGCAAGCTTTTGGCTGAGTAAGGAGATCAGACAGGCACACACACAAATGAACACACTCTTTTATATATACTGAAAGCTACAACAAGTAGGAAATGACACAATTTGCTTGTGATTCCAACTGTCAAACATGAGGACATTGACCCCGGCTGAAAGGGAGCAGTGTAATCTCAATCAACTGTATGCTTAAATGGAGCCCAGCAGTTTACCTTGTCCACAGCAGAGCACAGTGAGGGTGGGGGAGCTGGGTCAGGCCAGTGCAGGGTAAAGGGGGGACTTCAGGAACCATGTTTGGTGACAAACCTCCAGTGAATGACCTGTCAGGGAGCAAACGTGTCTACCTTTTTTTTTTTTCTGATTTTCTGGTACGGTGGAAAGGAGGCATTTTGAACTGGCCCAGGAAAACAGGAGAGCAGAGCTGGCAGGCAGGCACTCATCATCGCTTACCACAGGAAATTAAAGCAAACAATCAAGACCTTACATCCTGTCCATGAGACCACACTATGCTCTGATCAGAAAAATTAGTGACTCTGCGTGCAGAGCGTGCGAGCATGTGTGCCCATGTTCAGCTGTGAGCGTGTGTGTCTGCATGGGAAAGATTGGATTTAATCAGTTCAAGTGATTCAGTGTGCCCAAGTTATATGAGTTAAGTCAAGAAAATTATAATTACATAAAACTACATGAAATCCAAATGCTACCTGTAAAGACATGTGATATTTGACGCCCTATGTCAATAGTGATGTTGCCATATACAGTACATTTAAAGCAATATAATCATGTATGTACTCTGGATCTATTACAATATTACGCACATGCAGGATTCTAATAGTTGCATTTTTGTGTGTTAATTTATCAAAAATATCAATACAATGAGAGGATTTTTGTTTTAAATATGCATTTGTAGCACCTAAGCATATGTCAATATATGACATTTCACATATGTTCATGTATACTGTTGGCCATAAATTTGGAATATTTTTACTTTCAGACACATTTCTCTTTTAATTCCTATTTATAAACATCAGTAATCACCTTTTACCAGGTACAATGAATACATATTGAGTCCCAGTTACACTTTATCTATCAAGATTAAATTATACTGTCACAATCATTTCATGAGAAGAGGTAAAAAATACAGTATTTAATCCAACTTTATAGGCAACACAGTGTGTACATATGTATTTTTATTTATGTATATATATTTTTATTTATGCTCACAAATATTTCATTTAATTTCATTGTAAATTTAGTGTATGTACATATAATGTATTTAAAATTTGTGTGTAGATACAACTCAGTCTAATCATAGGTTTATTTTTCTTGAAGCTACATGATGCATTAAAAACTATTTCAAAGGGATGGTAAAATATGGCCACAATTATGTGGCATCTGTGTGTAATATAATTATATTATCCAACTGAATTGTCCCTTTAAATGCTATATTACATACAGAGAGGATACAGTGAAAATCTGCCAGGCTATGCCCTTATTTGGAACACTTAAAAGTCACAAAACAGGATAAAATCGAAGTGGGTAAGCATAAATGATGTTTATCCGTCCTTTTTTGTCCTTTCCTGGTATCAAACTCCTCACCTTCATGTCCTGCCCTCTTAATCCACCTACTTCCCCTGGTTCTCCCTGGCCTCCCTCCTTCCTCCACTCTTCCTCGCCTGCCTCCCCCTCAGGGGTTCTCAGGTTACCACGCGTCACTGGTCCAGACAAGCTGGGGATTCTTTCAACGAGCAAATTACAGGCAATTAGGAGCCCAAAGGATAACATTTAGTGTGCAGGGGAAGGCCGAAGCAAGAGGATAGAGGGCTGTGCTCTGGAACACCCAGATCCTGGACAGAGAGGGGAGTAAGACTAGTGTGTGTGCTTGTGTTGTATTACATATACTGTATGTGTACATATATTAATATGTTTTGATACATTACAACTGAGAAAACACCACCAGAACATTTCCCACCACACCAGTGCTAGAACATGCATGCTAGAGAAGAAAAAAATCCTATGTAGCTGAAAAGCACCAAAGAACAGCTAGAGTCACAATGGAAGTGGCACACACAGGAGTGTTTATAGTAGCAGAATGGTTAAGTGAACCACAAGACCTCTGCAGCTTCAAACCAATATGACTCTCAGTTTTGTGTGTGTGATAAAGAAAGAGAGAGTGAGTGTGAGTGTTAGCATGTGCTGTCATCATGCATTTACCATTCTGCATCAACTGTGAGAGAAGACTGAACAGATTAAATCTGAATTGGATGAATAAGGAGGAATGGAAAAATGTATCTCAGCATCTCCGCATGATGGGGTTTGATTTCTCTGAGTATCTCAAATGAGTCCAATTTATGCTGGGGGAGCTTTGTGCTAAATGCACATTTGGTTTGTGTTCTGTCTGAGCGGGGTTCAGAAGGTCAACTTCATCTCACTGATCACTGCTAATAAGAGGAGGTTTCATCAAACATTAAGGAGAATATTAGAAAGCGACTCCAGATGGCTATTTTACCATTTATCGCTCAGGGAGTGGGAGATCCAATATAACAAACTCGCAGTGAAGCCTCAGAGTAACTACATCTTGTCATATTTCTCAAACAAATAAACTGTATGACGACTCTATGCCCTGTAATTTCTGGGTAATCACTTGACACATATGGACACCACTCATTTGGCAATGGAGTCTGGTATTTGCTCAACCTGTTCATTTTTTTTCATGTTGTGGAATTAGCAAACTATTACAGCAAATTACCCTTCATTGTAATGAGGTGAGAAAGGAAGAGAGAGCAACGGTGGATGAGTGCACAAAAGACGGTGCACTCTACAGCTGTGAACAAACCAGGCCTGGAGGAGCCAACATCATAATTCCAGGCCTATCATTGTAATCACTGCTCCATCACAAAATGGATTTTGTCAGGGCACGCCAAGTCCACTAAGAGCTGCTCCAGTTAAACATTAAGCAGCTGGTCTCTCTCTCACTCACTCTAGCTTTCTCTCTCTCTTACACACACTTGCGCTCACACACACATAGAAAGACATGCATAAAAATATTACACAGCTTTGTTTGCGTACCTGTGAAGGATAAGGGTCTTCAGCAGATTGTGAGTGTACCTGTATATGTGTGTGTGTGTGTGTGTGTTGGTGAGTGCATGTGTGTTGAAGTAAAGCCTGGAGCTGGTTTGGATTAGCTCTGTGTCTTGTTCAATCTGACAACAGTGACGTGTGCTCTGGTGGCCTGCACTATTGCAGCAGTGTGAGCCTCTTTGGGGGTGTGTGTTTAGACATTTGAGTGTGCGCATGTTTGTGTGTCTACCTGCCGCCTCACTGCTGGCTGGGAATGCAGGGAATGCTTCTGGTTCTGACCCCACCCCTGTCCCTCTTGTCCGGCCCACTCCAGAAGGACACTGATGGGGAGTGATGGGGGCATACTGGGGGTGAGACGGGGTGAGGGAGTAGTGACAGTTCAGTAACACTCACCAGAGCTCGCCGTCCCCTGTCGCAGAGTGGCATCGCCCACCCTCGGTGCCAGAAGGGAGAGTTTATTTTTTTAGCTCCTGCTCTCCCTTGCGCCAGCTACACAAGACCACCGAGTGTGGGGTCTCCTTCAGCCCTGAGCCTTTTCTGCCCCCAGCTGGAAAGAGATTTATTAGGGAGGGGCGAATGAAAAAAATAAAAAATAAAAAAAATTGTGACCTCCACTTAAGTAGATGTATACATATGGCTGTGGTAGTTCAATCAAAAGTGCATGCTCCTCTTTCACTGTCAGTGCAGTGTAGCAGTGTATTATGGGAGTGCTGTAAAGAGGTTGTACTGCAGAGGATGGGAATGTGGAGATACCCCCCACACACACACAAAAAAAAAAAAGAAAAGAAAAGAAAAAGAAAACAGAGTAAAGATCAAACAACAACAAAAGCAAAAGAAAATGCATATATTCAATTAAAAATGTTATTACATCTAGAGTGAGGAAAGACGAGGACAAAGACAAGAAAATATCCCCACAGTTGGTGCATCTGGTTTAAATGGGCAAATTCTATTTCAAGACTGAATCAAAAGTTTAGATGAGACGCATCATATCAGTTCACGTTGCTCACTGATTACAGCTGTGCGACTCATCTTTGAGAATATCTGCATCTGAAATCAGATCCAATCTTCCTGCCCAGCAATTAAAACACACAGCACTAATAACCTACATCTGTTTGACATCATATTTATTTTACAAGGGGGAAGTCTCTACCACTTGTTTGGCTTGTTCAGCCCCGTGCTTTCCAAGCCAAGCTGCGGGTAAAACTTTCTCCTGACTTCTAGGGTTGTAGTCAGCTTATGAACCAACAGTTTATTTGCCTCAGGTCATAAATCTGCAATGGCGCTCATTTTATTTGCTGAAAACAAGTCAAGAAAGGGGATATAATTGGATGCAAATTTGTTCTTATCATAATGGAATTCATGGTTCTTCTGATTTTTTTTAATACTTTTATTATAAGTGACTATATTGAATCTCTTTTTTAAGTTAAATTTTATTTGATTATTAGTCAGTGGCAGCAGTAACAGTAGTTGCTATTACAAGCTAAACCTTGTAATAGTCATTTTTTGTACTTAATTCAGTCATTTCATGTTATAAATGAATGCAACTGAACATTTCTGAAACTTGAATAATTGCTTACAGATAGCTATCTCAGTAAACTGTCTAAAACACAGGTGCACAATTATGCTGATACAGACCGGGAGTAAGACATCGGTGTTAAATGCCAATGATTACACCACTGTTCTTAGCACAGCCAATAGTTACACAATGTTCCTCATAGATCAGTGAATAAGACAGGTTTTCCTTTGGGACTGTACTGCAAACTCTTCTATCCTTTTTACCTCAACAACATTTTCACTGATCCCTATCCCACCTCCCGTATCTCCATCCAGCACCTTCCAGCTCACAAATGAAATATACTAATCTGTCTTTTCCCAGGTTCACCTATCTGCTTAGTTTTGTACAGTGGCCTTCTACTGACCTCCTCCTGTCTCCCTGTTTCTCCTCACTTTCTGACATTTTCTTGGTCATGGAGCTGGTAAGTGCAGTGAGCAATGTGGACACAGAGAGACGTCCTATGCATGTGAAAACCACTCTGACCATTTTAAAGAAAAGATTGTGGATACACATGGCACTGTGCGCTACCAGTATTAAATAAACAGGCCCCTGCTCTTCACGGAGGCTGGCAAGTACACATTCACCACAGGCTCACTCACAGGCCAGTGGCTGTGCGCGGCCTGGGTCTGGCCTTCCTGTCTAGACCAATGAAGATAGGGTTAATGAAATGCTCCACGCTGTCTGGGAGCTGTCTGAACATTGACTGCAGCATCCATTTTCAACCCGTTCCCCTTGAAGCATCACACCTCTGCATACACCTTCCTTTCTTCCATCCCATCCTCCACTGCCTGCCCCCTTCTCCTCCGTCCTCCATCCTACAAACACTAACTTACACTCACTGTCACTTTGGAATTCTTCCTACCCCCACCCACATCTCTTTTGCTCTCAAGCATGCGCTCTTTCTTTCCATGGAGAAGCACCATTTATGAGACAGGCCTAGAATAAATGGTGGTCAGCAGTTCAGCATGTTGGCTTGTCCAGCTCTGTAAATATGGATGACTGGACCCAGCCAGAGGGAAAATGTGTGAGTGTCTTAAACAGCGGCTGGACGGCTCTGCCAACAGAGCACCTGGATGGTGTTAATCACAGCTCAACATAAACACCTCTTCAAAACGACTATGCATACACGCATATGAATGTGTATATGTGCACACAAACCGCCTCCTTTACACAAGGGGACACATACTGTACACACTAGCACAGTGCCACAATACTGCATCAGCTACTTGCTTATGTAATACACATTGCCCCCCCACCCCACCACCACCACCACCACCACCAACCCCACAAGTATCCAGTATTGTACTTTTCATACGAGAGCCAGAAGTGAACATTGTAGAACACATACCACTAGATACACACTGAAAGGTCATTTCACTGTCACTTCATTATTCAGTCTGACTCTGCTGTCTTATGTCAATTTATGTGATGCAGATTTGACTTTGCCCTGCATTTAAGAAACAATCTACTGGTACATCTGGCAGCTCTGGCATGATTATTGCACTTAAATTGCAGTAATCAGGTATAGGTTAAGCCCATCCTTTCAGGGAATGTCAAGTAATTAATAAACATAATAAACATTAATATTTACTATGGACAAAACTTTCACAGTTTTACTTGAAAAAATGCTGTCAAGGACATTTCATAAAAAAAATTAGATAAATAAAATCGGACAAAACTGTTGCATCATGCCGTTTCCAATCAAGGCAGTTATTTATGTAAAAAAGGCAAAACTTTTACTTACTGGGTTTCAGGTGGAAATGATAATATAGAATAAAAAAATTGGGCAGAATTTCTAGAATTCTCAAAATCATTGTTTTTTTCTTCTTTTTTTAAAGGACTTTCAGCCCTCTTGATCTTGAATCAGTATTTACTCTTTTTAGGGAAGAATAACATAATACACAAAGTCTTTTTTATTAAACAAAACACTGATACATATAGACTCCTACGCAGACGTGTTGGGGGCTGGGGGTCTTACATTATTCTCTTTTCACAGCAAACTGATTTGTGCACCAAAGCATTTTAAATCAGTCCTATGGCACTCGGCCATCACAGTATTTATCTCTGTGAGACCTGGTTTAGGCCATAATGGATCATCCTCACTGTGACTTAAGATACAGTCATCTCTGTAATAAGTAAACACATGCTGTCACACTTCAGCCCACCAGAGAAAGCTCTGCAGGCTCTCCAGCGGAGGGGGCCCTTGGTCCAGCGTCTGTATCCAGGCTTTGTCGATATTTGTTGGGCAAACAGGAGTGCACGGTTGGCCTGGGTGCTGACAACAATCATACTTTATGGCTCGGTGTCTGGGCTGAGATAAACACAGTCAGTATGCCACGAGAAGGTTGTGTATGAGTGTGTGCATGTGTGTGCTCATCAGTCACATGAGGAAGATGTATTATCTGTTTAAACTCCCTCGCTGCAGCCAGGCCACACAGCAGGTCTGCTGCCTTTTTTATTTCAGCTTACACAATCTGGCCTTCCTTTCATATCTGCAATACTTCGCATTTCTAAACGACTCGCCTTCATATATTCATTCTTGTATCAGGTAATATTACAGTGTGATTACTTTAGACAAACATATTTTTCAGCCTTTTATTTACCAAAACAATGAATCAGAATATTTTTAAGACTAGGCCTGCTGTATTTCAGCAGTAACAGTATTTTACATTATATAGAAAATTAAAGAAATTACATAACAATTTGGAGCAAATCTCTTTATTACTGCCTGTCAACTTCATCTGCTCTTCCACACTATATATTTCCCATCAGGCTTACCATTTGACATTCCCTGGATTGTTTGCTTACCTTGCTGTGTATTAAACCCACAATCTGGCAACCACAGTGTCCAAACCTCAACCACAACAGACCTGGTTTTGGTTTCCATGACAGGGTCTAGTTTTAGTGAAGAAAGACAGGATGATGTACATAAAGTTACAGATATACAGTAGCTTTGACTTTTGTTCATCACTGCAAACAATATGAAAAAAGCACATTTTAAAGCTTCTACCAAGTATCATTTCCAAATCAGGCTGTTAAATGCTTTCAGGGCAGTATGATTCATTAGGTTGTTACTATTTTAGTGTTTCTTTTTCATGCATCTTTCACTAAGCGTTTCTGATACATTTTAAGCACTTTGGTTTATGCTGATTTACAGGGAAACTAGTATTGAACTTGTGACCTGAAGTTTATGGGAGGCACTGTAGTGGTCTCACTTCTCCTGTGGAACCAGCTGGAGTCTCTTCACTCCCAGCCCATTAGCACTCTGTACATCCAGCTGTGTCTCTGTCAGACAACAGGTTGGATCCACAACATATTAATAGCTCCTCCTGCTTCAGTTCACTCTACAATATCAACCGCACAGGACGAGAGGTGGTAAATGAGGATCACCAAGTACATACCAGTGTGTCCCCTGACTTTTTACACCAGCAAACACATACACCCACCCAACTGGTGACCTGTGATTTTGTGAGGCCCTACTTATACATTGATTAACCCTGAGAGTGTTTGGCCATTAGAGCTTGATCTACAGAAATCAAACCAATATGTGAACTCTGTGATTAGTGTCAAAAGCATTACAACGCCTTTCACTCAGAAACCAGAGCTTTGTGCATTCCACTCCTGCTCCCCATATCTCTGGTATGAAATACAAATATTCTACGATGAGGGAGAGAAGCACAGGAGAGATGAAGGGTGGGGGTTATCGAGCTGCTACATTTTTTCCACACATTTTTTGCCACGTCAGTTTGGAGAACATGTCACCCTGGTGCTCCTTTTCTCCCACCTTCACTTCTCTCACACACACTCACATCTACACACAATCAGTTATAAAAATATTTCTCCAACGTCAAATGTCCAGGGGCTTCTGAGGCAACGTAATGCTCCCCAGTGGGAGGCAGATCACAGGAGCAGTCTGCACTCTACCTGCGTTACTGACAGACCTCCCTGAAACCCGCTGGCTGCCTTTCACCTGCAAACGCAGCCACCCCATACAAATGCAGCCAATAACTCCAGAGGCTGAAGGGCAGCGATACAACAGAGGCTTTCTCCCAGCGTAGACAGAGCCCCCAACTCTGAGCACCAGCCAAAGACATAAATGCCTCCTGTATCATTTACAACATCCAAAAAAACCAAACCCAAGGACAGGAAAGAAGGAGAGACAGTGGAGTTACAGTACAATAGCAGGGGTGATGGAAGGATGGGGAGGTAACAGGAAGGATTTTGACCACACTGTGTGGGTGATTAGTACACAGAGGTGGTACAATAGTGTAGTGGGGATGTGTATTTACATTGAGGGTGATTTTTTTCTGCCCCATCCCCCCTGACTATATGGCAATGTGCTGACTGGAAACTACAAGAAGCTCACTTTCCATTTCATCTTGGCCTGTGTTAACTGTGCTATACATATAATTTTGAGCAGTTTCTGACCTCAAATAGAATATTTGACATTGTGCTGCTTCCCTGGAGACAGTACTTCCTTGTGTATCACAGCAATCTAAACTGCAGAGTAATAATTGAGATATGATAGCATGTATCTCTCTCAGGGCAACTTGGCATGAAGACTGAGGCCACGCAGGAAGTTGGTGATAGGAACAAATTGTTAAAGAGGAAGGAAATGTTTAAGTCCATGGGATGATAGCTGCCAATTCTGCTCTAACACACTGTTTTGGACTGTTTACCATACTGTTGGAGGTGTTCAATCTGCCCTACAACTCTTTTTACTTGATGAAAATAAATTGCCGGTTTTTGAGCCATTTCATCTGAATGTTTTGAAGTATCTGTACAAAACTTATTAAACTTATTATTTTCGTCGTTGGATAAGAAAGGGACCTGTTTCACTCTACCAGCTTATGGATCCTCCCTTTAATATGTGATGCAAAATTCCAGCCTTATTGACAAGTTTGTTTTGCAAATGATGTGCGTAACGTGGTGGCCGCCCAGGACAGAATAGTGCACATATGGACCACAGCCCTGCAATAGAGGGCTGAACCTAAGGAGGTCTGGAGCTCCTCTCTCCACAGGTTTAGTCTACACGACTTGACTACAAGCTCTACATCTGGACGTGACCACCATCTACGCCATCAACAAGAACACACTGCCAAAGCACGTGTATGTAACACAGGGTATTAGAGGACACATGGTGGCATACACAGAGGTAGTAGTACCAGCAACTTATATTAGAAAGTCACACAAAACACCAGGTATTAAGATCGTATATTTCAAAAGAGTGTCATGAAATAGTCTGCATTTAAATACTGTTTTTGTCAATCTGTGACGAGCTCAACATAAAGAAAGATTGTAGGTGTTTTGTAGGTGGTATAGCTCTCACATGCATAGAGGTGTCAAATTAAAGGAAAAACTAACACATATTTGGAAGGTGTTGGGCCACCAAATAATACCAAAACAACTTCATTGCATCCTAGTATAGATTATTCACTTTTGGGAACTTTACTAATCTGTGTATGGTTCGTTCATTTGTTATTCTGTTTCAAAATTTAAAAAATAAAAAATAAAAAATTGGTTCTATTTTTGTTGTTTTTTTCTTTTCTAAACTTGGGCAGAAAAAAAATATTATCATTTCTTTAACATACCTGTGTGTGTGTAATTTTGCTCTGATCGTTTTACATTCAAAACAAAAACATGAAGTTATTTTTTCGGTTTTATTACCCTCGGACACGCTGGCTGCAGGGTATTGTTGTCAGGTGGTCGTCCGTCCGTCTGTCTGTCCCAAAAACTTTGCCATGCAGTAATAAGTCTGGCCACTAGGGGCAGCAGACCCTTACACAGTTGGCGAGAGTGCGCGTATACATACCGTGGATGTTATACAGTGTATCTGCATGTACTCGGACAGCACTCAGTGAGGACCTAAATCGGACGTGACAGTGCACAGCATGGTTAAGAAAAAAAGAGGAATGAATGGAAACGCCTCTGTGAAACATCATTTGGAATAATTTGGAAAAACGAACACTGGAGTCTCCACTTCCTGTTCAGCTTCACAGTGGAGACATGACAGAGCGGAGGAATGGGTGAGAGAAATGGAACTAAACAACAATAACTGTCACCAATATTTAGCTCAATCCTGTGAAAATGACCCTAATGTTAACACAAATGTTAATACTGTAATGTTACAGTCCGGCCCGCTCTGGGTATAGGCGACACAGGCGACTGACTAGGGCGCCATCTGCTGGAGGGGGCGACAAACTACAGACAAAAAAACAAAAAATAAAAACAACGAGTAACTAGAAGCACTCGTAGAGCGCAGACCTCCGCCAAGGCAGATCAGTGACCCACCCCACCCCCGATCACCACCAAAATTTATCCATTTGTTCCTTGTGCCAGTATCAACATTTCCTGAAAATTTTCATCCAAATCCATCCATAAGTTTTTGAGTTATCTTGCACACAGACAGACAAACAGACAAACCAACGCCGACAAAACATAACCTCCTTGGCGGAGGTAATGAATTGGAATCTCTGTATAATAAACTTGAAACACACCCTTTACACTTCCTTGACAGGTTTTATCTTAAATAAATCATAATCAAGCCTCAATGTGACAAATCTTTATTACACTTATCCCACTTTGTGGATTCTGTCATTCACATTTATTTATTATTCACTATTAAAAGCCATTACACCAACTCACATAATCTTAAACATGCTAAGTATCTAAACAGTTTAAATTATTTCTAATTGTACATTTATTTCTCTTAGATTTAATTATCTTAGACTTATGTCTCATTTACATTAATTCTTTACCACTGTATGTACTGTTTTACATAAATCTTGAATTCCTTTATACATCTATTGTACAAACCAATTCCAGTGTTAATTCACAGTCTCAAACATTTTACATATTGCAAATCAACATATCAGTGACCGTCAGTATTTTGAAGATTTTCATAAGTCAGGCTGAGGGTTTTCTAGTGCAAGCACTTTATGATTATTATTGCAACACCAGAGTGTGAAATGGTAGTGCATGGTGATGAGTTTTATCAAAGTCATTTAAAGTATCTCTGGTTTTACCTACAACGGCTGCACTCGAGCCTTTTGCAGATTCCATTACGGAGCCATTTACAAATGGGCCAACTCATGCAGAAATCATGTAGAGGTCTGGCCTATAGACGGAAGATTATGACAGGATACTTGACATCCATTGGATACGTGCTGGAGAGACAACACCAAACAAAACATTAAAAGCTTTTTTTTTTCAGAGTTTCTTTCCACTGTATAACTAAAAAAATGGTCAGATGTTTCATTTTAAGTTTAAGGTTTTTCAGATTTTGTTTAAAAAGGACAAAAATTAAAAAACAGCCAAAATTTTTCTGATTTTATTTTGAAATGAAATGAACATAGATTTTTTAAGAAAGGATGAACATCATTTTTGCCCAAAAAAATTTTTTTTCATTTTACATTTTCACCATGGGGGTGGAGAGCGCAGTCTAACATACTGGTTGAAGTGTAGGTGTTCAACTGGATTGAGATCTAGTGACTGTGAAGGTCTTAGGTTATGATTGCACATGATTTTCAGACTGATCTCATAACCTACTATCAGTGGCAGCGTCACAGATTTATAGCAACGGTTTTCAGACCCACTATGGTAGCCTGAAATTGATCCTTCTTCATTCATGTAAACATACATTAGCTTGACCACCCACCATAGCCTGCAGCTCAACTATGGCAGAAGTTCAGGTTTCTTTGCTACTGCATGAGGTGAAGAGGATAATATTTAAAGTAATTTTTCAGTTAAAAAATTGTTTCAATAGGGACAGGGACATGTTTGTTCAATATTCTATTTTCTTAATCACTCATCATGTCCACAAGTTCATTGTGGATATGTTGATTTTGTGTGTTTTTTCATAACTAGAGTAATATGCTGGTAAAAACTTGTGGATCCTTTTATGGTAACTGCACAAATCTGCACAGACTCCCTGGTTCACATATTTACCAAAGACAAGTACGTTCATTTCTGTGTACTGTAGCAGTCATTTAAACTGTCACAACTTAAACTTTACTGTCATCTTAGAAGAAATGACTTGCATCAGGTTCTTCCTTTAATTTGTCACCTGTAGGTATCTTCATTACCGTGTCTTCAGCTTGTTGAATGAAGTTAAAATGTACTATAGTTGTTGGAGTAGAGGTTGACTTAGCTCTTTTTCTGTTAACTTCACTACATCTAGCCTTTGAACAAGACCTGAATACTGGCTCAGTTGAAACAGACTGAGCACGAATTTCTCCTGAAATATAAAATTGTGGAATTTAAAATGTGTGATCATATGTGCTTTTTGCGTGTAAAGAAAGAAGAGAGGAGGCTCACTAAGGTGCTGGGGGTAGTAAATTGATATGGAGCAGAGCAGTCGCTCATGGTCTGTCTACCAGCAGGCCACTCACAGTTCACCAAATACTGCACACCAGAGTGCTGTTTCTCCATCTTTCTGACACTCAATCTCTGTAGTACACCCCATCTTTTACTGCTACGTCCTTTTACCAAAGCTCAGGACAGCACATAGTTCCACAGGTAGGATGCAAACTCATTGGTATTGATATAATCAGTTCTCATGGGTTGTAACAACTGATCATTTCCCGCTGTCTGTCTTGACTGCAAAAAATTGTCTTTGCACTTTTGTGATTTGTGGGAGAGCAGGAGCATTGAAAGTCACATGTAATGGCAAATTCCAGCGACCTCACTCGGATGTCCCCTCTTCCTGCTATTCTATATATGTCACCAGGCCTTTTGGAGGGGGCTCTTTTGGGAGCCTCGCTGGCGAGAGATTTGTCTTCACGCGCTCACACACACTTGACATATACATGCATGTGTATTCACAAGTCACACAAATGCCCGACACAAGAGGGATAGATGTAAGGGATCAGTTGCAGGGTCTGGGTATGACCATGAGGAATGCCAGCCCAGACTTGTGGTCTGACACCTCTGGCTGTCTCTGCCGCTGTCAGCCATGGGAAACACTACAGCCCAGGAGAGCTCTGGTCAGAGGGTGACGTGATGGGGCAGGATGTGTTTCCAGTGGTGAGGTTTAGCCATGCATGTGGACATGCTCAGAGACCTGTGGAGGAAATTCTCAGCACCCCTTGGCCTCTTTGTCTCGTGGGTGTCAGGAGTGGTGTGCCCCAGCTGGCCACACACTAGCACACACTAATTTTACCTTAAAACCAGCCCCTTGACCATCACACTATTTATGTGGTGTTTCATTTTAGGCTTTACCTGTCAAGCTGGCATCTCTATTTGAAATTCTACTTGCTGTTTGGCATTAACTATACATTTTTTAGAAGTAAAATACACTTTGGAACAATCCTGGGGAGCAGTGAAGGGCCCCTCTGTGATAATATAGCACTTTTACAACACTAACTGGAGTGCTTCATCAGTTCTGCATTGGAAGTTATAGCTTGTATATAAGCCCAAGCCTGTAATAAATTCATCAGTCATTTACATTCAAAAGCCACCAGAAATTGTAATTGTTCCCAGTGCACTGCACGTTGATTTTTACTGACAAGAATATGAATGGTTTCTGTGCTTAATGGAGTGTGACAATCCCTCAGAGTCTCACAACATGGCCACACGTTTTCAATCACAACCTGTACTCCTCCATTTATTCTCTCCTTTCTCTCTGCCTCTCACCGTGTTTATTTCTCTCACTCTCTCTCACTCTGTAGCCTATTCCCCCTTTCTCCCCCACCCCAGAAACCCTCTTTCTTGCTGTCTGATAGAATTAGAGAATCCTTGAACCATGGTGATCACACTTCCTGAATCAATTACTATTAAGTAGCGGCAGCCAGAGAGCTGAATGTGCACAGAGGCAGTGGGCTGTTTACATGGAACTCAGTGAAAAGCATGGTGACACCCACACCAGAAGCAGCCTGAGGTGCTCTCAGTAAGCTGGCAGAAAGTGCTTCAGGTCAATGGGGGTGTGGGCGCAAAGGAGTTAGGGGGCACCAATGTGTTTGTTCAGGATCCAAGCTGTCAGGAATTACCCACATGGTATGAAATGTTAGGAAACGTTACATTACAGACAGATGTACCTCAGCCTCACATGGAAAGTCTGAGGTCCGATTACACACACTGTATACAGAAAGACAAGGAATGAAGGCAAGATGAAGGAGTGTGGGTGGAGAAATGTTGGGCTTCAGAGGTGTAACAAAAACCAGTGTTTCTTGCATCTATATCACTGTGGAAGTTGTTTATAAAATGCAGATTTTCTCTTTTTCTTTGCCTGGTGTGGTTACCATTCTCCAGAAATGACAAAATCTGACATAGATCACAGTAGATAAAATAGTTTTTCTGAATTTTTTCAGCATCTATGAGTTTTAAAGGTATTGTTCATATTTTAGGAATGTCAGAGCAGTCTGATGAGACAGTAAATTACTAAAGATAAAAAAATAATGTAATAGTGATTTTTTTAGGTATCTTCATTGTCATGTTAATCAAGTATGTAGTAGTAATGTAGTAATGTACTACAGTTGTTGGAGTAGAGGTCGACTTTGCTCTCTTTCTAATAAACTACTACATCTGGCCTTTGAACAAGACCTGAATACTGCCTTGGATGAAACAGACTGACCACAAATTTCTCCTGAAACATAAAATTGTGGAATTTAAAATATGTGATCATATATGCTTTTTGCTTGTAAAGAAAGAAGAAAGGAGGCTCACTAAGGTGCTGGGGGTAGTAAATTGATATGGAGCAGAGCAGTTGCTCATGGTCTGTCTACCAGCAGGCCACTCACAGTTCACCAAATACTGCGTACTGGGCCTTTTTTAACTGTTGAGAATATTGTTGTTTTGTAGTACTGTGAAGTCCATTGCTTTGCTCCCTTGTTACTGTCTGGCTTTGTCAAACTGGGGGTTTGTTGACTACAATCGACTGCATGTAATACATTAACAACAAGTACTTAATACAGCAAAAATAAAAATTCAAGCTATCACTGTAATACCACAAAAATACCGGATTTGATGTGAGCTTTGTAGAGCTAGAGAAAAACTGAGTTTCTGATGAATTATTCTATTATATTTGCAGTTTTAAGTAATGAAATAATAAATTAAATTAAAAAAGTAAGTAGACCTACCTCCTTTCCACACTCCAGTAACACAACAGTTCATTCGTCGTCACAGTCTTCTGGACAAATTCAAGCATAAACCAGCTGTTTATTTTTGGAATGGTCTGTGTTAAATCTAATTTGTGCAGGATGGGTGCTGGGAGACCAAGGAATCCCCTGCAGCCTTGGAGGAGGAAGAAGAGGAATGTGACCCTCAGAGGTCAGTGGTCCCCTCTCCAGGGTTACAGGGGCTCCTGCACAAGGACTGGTCCAGGGTCACAGGTCAGTGTGCTCGCTCATTGGGCTCTGCCCTGGCGCCTGCCGGCACAGCCCTCAATTTGTAAAGCGGTAGAGGGTGACCCCAGAGGGCCTCTCCTGGCTTCCCTGGCCAAACACAGGTCTTAAACACTACCAGCCTCCCCCTGATTCCCTTGTCTCCCCCATCCCAAATCCAGGACCTGTAGTCTAAAACACACATACACACACACTCAACACCAATCCATCCTTAATAAGAGGAATTACCCCAGGCAGGAGCAGAAGAGAGGGGAGAGGAGAGAGGGGAAGCAGGTATGCCGCCATCTCCGCCTCATTACTCAGTGGATTTATGTAGGATAATATGCCCTGTGTTCAGTGGCGCACTCGGGCGCTTAACTCTTTGACCTGCACTGTAAATAAGTAAATTAATAAATACAACATATCTGAAGGTAAAACTGATGAAAGACTAAAGTACTTTATCAGCCTTCTATCTGAGATGCAACCTTTTTATGCTCTGGTTAATAAAAATGGCATAAATATTAAGACACAGAAATCCTTCCTTATGGTTGTTTGTCAGAAAAGCCATCCCAAATAATAACAACTTCTGAAACTTAAGTTTTGGAAAGAGCAGCCTCCAGAGTTTGGCTGTTTTCTCCTAAATGACTTGCCAGTTTGTCTGTTTTCCGTGATGGGACCGACAGAGCTGTTTCTGATACTGACTGTTACAGAACAACCAATTATCCTGGCCTATGAGGACAGGCCTCTGACAGCATAATTATAGGCAGCCTTGTCTTGCTGCAACCATACGCCTGAGTATGGCAACCAGTCACCAAGCAGTTGGGAACAAGAGACGAGAGGGAGGCAGAGACAGGACATGGGGGTGGGTCTGAAGGTGTCCTAATCCACTAGGAATCGAGGTCCTGTCTTGTCCCAGACTCTGGGGCCTCTCCATGGGCTGCTCAGAGTCGGAGCTGGGGCCTGATTTGGCCCAGCTGGAGGAAGCGGGCGATCAGAGTTCAGTTGGTGCAGACAGAAGTAAAGTAAACAGCCGTGGTCACTGGGCAGGCCGTTAGCAGGCCTCGGACAGATGAGCAGGGGGCCGGGAAGACCACACACATACACATACAGTCAGACCACACAGGGGCCGGGGCTCAGGGGCCTACGCACGCAAGCACACGCCCCATCGGCACGGCTCCCCTGTGGGCCAAAGCATGCTGCAGGTCAGGGCGGAGCAACATGGAGCACAGAGGAACAACAGACTGGCACAGAGCCGTCCTGGGACCCTCTGTGTGCCTGGGTGAACCTTTCTATAAATTCAGCATGGAAACAGGCCGTTCTAATCCAGTGACCGGCGACTGAATCCTCCACGTATTCCTATAGAGCAGAGCTGTAAGAAAGTAAACACAAACAGGAAGAGATTCATAAGTATGCTGCGGCTTCACTGCCAAATCTTAAAGTGCACTTTGGAGAGTATGTCCGCCTCCATGTTGGAGGCACGAACCCTCTCTTCTAGGGAAAAACCACACGCACATTAGTTGGGAAATGACATCGTGTTGATAAACTAAGTCAAATCTGAGGCCAATAAGAAACTGTCAACAAGATTTTCCAGGGGGGTATTTATTTTCCATAAAAAATGTCCCAATAGAGAAAACAGAAAAACTTTAGCCAATAATTGGATCAGAATATGATTTTTTCCCTGTTTATTGCAATTGTTATTGAAATCCTTTTGTGTAGATTTGACACATGGCGCATGAGAAAATGCAAAACTGCATGCGGTAAACACCCAATAAAAAGGTTTCATTATTAAAAAAAAAACAACAAAAAACTGAGAGCAATATTTTAAAATGAATGCCATATTATTTGCGTAATTTTTTTAAAAAAATTGTTTTAATATTACTTCCTTTCCAACTGGTAATGCTATCAAGGGACAGAAGAAAAATACATGCACAAAAGTTAGGCAAACACATTAACACGCAAAAGCTAAACAAAAATAAATATATACCACACAAACATATGCTCATACACACACTCTCCTTTTCTCTCTCTCTCCGCTCTCTTTCCACAAGTCAACATAACCATCAGTCTCCTGCTTTATCTGGACAGTGTCAGAATGACCCATGGGAGAGGCTTTGAATGTGTGTGTGTGCGCTTGTGTGTATCGGCCTAACACAGGGTGGAGTGAGGAGTAATGCTCTCAATCACAATTACTCCCCACTGCCACCAGTCATGCCGCCTGCCTCGCATCACCTTACCATGCCTGCACACACACACACACACACACACACACACACACACACACACACACACACACACACACACACACACACAGAAACAGGCAATGAAACACAAGGTCAGCATTTCCACTGGAAAGACATGATGTACTCGGAGTTCGGTAAAGAGTCCAAGATCACCTCCATGAGGATCTAGTGCAGCTGTCAGAGGGATCAGGCAGGGGCTGGACTGCACCATCTGCCTGCTTACAACACACACCCTGCTGTGTATCAGTAATCCTCAGCGCCCGGCCTCCCTCTTCTTTCATCGCTTATCTTCACATTTAAAACAGCATTTATGATAACGAATGACAGGTAGCTTGGGCTGTGATCGCTCCTCATCTGGCATTTATCTCATAATGGTACAAGCGGCATTCTTCCTTCCAGCAGAAGACCCTGCGAGCCCTGATAAATCTTGATCGCAGGGTGGGCAAAACACTGGCTAAAAGTTTTTCTGGCTGGAAAAGAGTGCAGTTGAGAAATAAGTATGAGATTCCCTGCTAATAAAATATGTGAGCTGTGTATATGTGTGAGCTTTGCTGTATTGTGTCAGACTGTATTGTTAAACTGAGACACAAGTTTCAAGGCCTGTCTGAGTGAAAGGAAGGACTCCTTGAACTCTGAAAGTTGATGCTGACGTTAGCTCTTTCTGCTGCTTTGAGCTGAGCACAAGGTGACTGTGAGTCTGGGGTCAAGACTGACAAGGACACAGTGAGGTTCAGTGTCTGGACAGGAGGCGGGGGTCACGGGGGTAAGAAGTGGCGGTGATTTGAGGTCGTGGAAGGAGAGAATAGATTGGTTTCAGTCTGTAAACTTAGAATACTCTGTTGTGACGAGGGGTGATAATTTAACGTTGTGACACTGAGGTAGCATCGAGGTTGTTGGGAGTCTGGGAGGTCGATGGTTTTGAGGATTTCAGGGGGAGCTGGGCACTTGTCTACTGGGCAGGGGGCCGGGGAAGGTCACAGAGCTGTGAAATATGACTGTCAGGTATAGAGGGAAGAATAACACAGACTCTGTCCTTCCTGCTTTGCCACAAGTGTGTCTGGGTCCCACTAGGTGACATGGTGGGGTCGTGGCCTGTAGTCCGCGGAGATACTGACTCTTACACACATAAATAAGAGGACATGCACTGATTAGACCTGCCCTCCCACGAATTATGTTGGATTACAAATCTCCCATTGAACCGAAAACAATGGGAAAACAACATGATGCTGAAGACAAAAATCAAGACTTGTATTTGTAATAATGACTTATTTACTTAAAGTTCTATTATTGGGATGGATGGATGGATGGATGGATGGATGGATGGATGGGTGGGTGGGTGGTTTCCTCTCTTTGGCAAAGTCTTTATCAGTGTAAGTGTAAGCTAATAAAATTAATGAATCTTGTTATATATTAATAAATAATAATAAAATACATAGTTTAGAGATCCTCCTTTTTCCAACAGGAACCTGGAAATTGTATAATAAACACCCACATGAAAGATTAAAAAGCAAGCAAAGCATTTTTTTTTATATATATATTTAATTCATTAATTTACATGTTTATTTTTATTTGAAGGAGCTTTGAACCAAAGTTTTATTAGTGTATGTTTGTGTATTAATATAGCCTGGTTTCAGACACCTGGCTCTGGTGCGACCGGTCCTGATTGAAAGTTGAAAGACTTTGGCTCTGATTCCACTATTGTTTGATGAGACAGAAGACATCCTCAGCTCTCTAACTTGGTCCTTAATGAGACTCGCACGTAGGCTACTTCCCTTTGACCCCCAACATCTCCATACTTGTCCTGTAGTTCCTCCTCGGAAAAGGAGGACCAACTGGCGAGGAAACTTTGTTAAGGGAGTGGGACTAAGGCGCAGGAAGGCTTGAGAGAGTGGTGACTCATGCAATTTTTCAGACGTGGGGATATAGTCCTGAAATGCAACAACAACCCCCCCCCCCCCCCCCCCCCCCCCCCCATAGCTCATGACAGTCCTTTCACAATGGGTGAAGTAATCATGTATACATTATTTATCACATCCTGAATTATTATTAGTATTAGTATTAGTATTATTATAGTGCAATAGAATAATTGTATTTAGAATTTAGCTATTAATATTATATTTTAATCTTATTATTATCAAAAAAAAAAATCTTGACAGCTTCTGTAAATATAACTAATAATATGGTGTCTATACAAAGAGCAGCAATTTAACAAAGAACAAGCAGCCTATGCTTTTATGCTTTCAAATGGACCATCCAGTTTTCACTGCTCCCTAGATGTTTTTTTTTGTTGTTATTGCTGTCTGACATGCCCAGTACGTTGTCTCCTCACACGGATTGTGACCAGTACATTACGCATGAAACATTCAAGTCTAAAATAGCTCCTGCACTGGAGCTTAAAACCAACGGCTGTGTAGCTCAGTCTGAGAAAAGAACAGACTAGTGAGATGGCCCAGATAATTAGTCTATTTTTATCTGTTATGTTTGTCTTATTTTTATTAAAATAATGGCTATAATCCAGTTATATTCCGATAAAAATCAGTCTCCTTGCTGCAGTAAAGACTAGTCACCTACAGTATTATAATGCTGCGTCAATCACCAGTGAGTGCGTCGGTTGTGGCTGTAAGTGATCTGTAAATTATGGAAGCAAACAGGATAGGTAAATATTTGTGCAGTTAGGTTTGTAGAGCTGAAACCTGTAGAGAAAAAATGTAGTGTTTTTAACATAGGATACGATGTTCAGAGCTCTACTGTATGAATTTGTTGCATTTCTCAGATAAATGAAACATGCAACTGGGATGTGGAGATCAGTTTCAGTGTTTACTACAAACATGTCAATGAATGAATCAGGCTTATTATACTGCTGACTAGATATCCCTGTGTAAAAATTAAAGAAAAAAAAGAGAAAATAAATATAGTTCCAGATGTATTTGTAATCAACAGAAGGAGCTCTAATCATTCATTTTACTCTCTGTTAATAGGAAAAATGAAAGGGCTCAGGTTAATTGCTTATTCAAGAGTAAACTCTAAGATGCTGGGAAAAAAATATTGACAGTTTAATTTTCACATGAGCTCACACATGTTCATATACACACTGACACAGAAGTTCAACAGAGCGAGCAAAGTGAGTGAGTTAGGTTTACTAATAGACCCCTCTAGATGGCGTTAACATACTTTCAGGGTCTGGGTTATGATCCCAGAACTGACTAAGAAGGAATACTGTTTTGTAATTTGGAATTAATCTGCTTATCTGTATGTCATTCTTTAACGTCGGATAATGTGTTTGGCCCAAAAAGTGGCTTATAAATTACCGCTGACAAAATGTATTTTCAGTGCACAAGTACAGCTTTGCAAGAAAAATAACATTAATCAGTAAAAAAAAAAAAAATACATCATAAAAAGGCTAATATGTTATGAGTTATAGGAAGAGGAGACAGTAAATTGTGTGACGATTAAAATTAAACAGTTTGGATATTCTTTCATTTCATTCCTATCTTCTGTCAGTCTGTCTGTCTGGGTCATCATTCAGAGACACTTTAGTGTGCCTGTTGCCCTTTCACATATTTTCACATATCACTAAATGCTCATAATTGATGCATCTGTCTGTCAGCTGGCAGCACATGATTGGGCTAAAACAGTCCATGAAGACATCGGAGGGGGTGGGGTGCATGAGTCTCTCAAGCCTCTTATATCTAATGATTTGGGGTCCCAGGGTCCCAGGGTCCCAGGCTCCACGGCTGTGTGGTCCTGAACAGACACAGCAACCTCAGTGAAAAGCAACCCCCCCCCCCCCCGGGGACAAACACAACATTCGTTCTCTGGATCAAATAGCAGCATAACACTCTCTCATCAGATCTCACTATATGGCACAAAAGAACTGTTGTGTCACTCAATATCAAACAAAGACAAGCATTTAGCAAAGCTACCAGGTCAGTGTCACCAGAATGTGTCAACACTCTACAGCTACTCAGGGAATTAGATCTATTTTTCTGCACTTTAATTTACTCAGTCCCAATTTAAGAAGAAAATTGATATATTATAAATAGACATGGTTTTTTTGTTTGTTTTGTTTTGCTTTGCTTTGTCTTGTGTGTCCATGTCTTTCCTTCATCCATTTATAGAAACAGTAATGCAACACAATCCTGAAGAATCCAGAGATGGAATAAAAGCCAAGGGGATCTGAGTGATTGCTACTATAAAACGTCTCCCAGGCCTTGTAGAGCTGTAAAGGACAAAGAGAGATAGTCGGACAGGCCTGTTCTCAGGCGTCTGGCTGCCTTCAAGACAGCTCTGTCTCTCTCTCTCGCTTTCTCTCTGAGGACTGTTCTGGTTTTTATTTTTTTATTACTGCACCCTCTCTTTGTTTCTCTTTCTTTCTGTCTTTCCTCTATCTCTAAGCCTCTGTATCAGTGTCTCTTTTGGTCCTTTTAAAGAGCATCCAGCATTGGTCTGACAGGGATATTTAAAGATGCATGTGTGAGAGCGTGTTTTTTTATATTTGTAGGGTCTGAAAATCCTACTATCCACTCATGGTGTGGGGTTCGACTACTATTTTGTAGGGTCATAAATGCTGATAGCTGCAACATTTTTAGAGTTGAGATTTGGTTTTATGTTTGGGAGTAGAATTAGATTAAGATTAGAGTTAATGTTAGGCATTCACTTGTGTTAGTTAAGGTTGGAGCAAGGTTTATGTCAGTAAGTGTCCTCATCATACAATTTGCCAAACGTGTGTGTTTGTGTGTATACCTTTGACTATGTACGTTGTGGTGGGGTTAAGACAGACCTTTGGGGAAACAGTAACCAGAGAGTGTCCCTGAAATGTGGGATGGGGTCACAGAGATCTGGGAGTCTACTATTGAAGTAGTACAAGAGTCGAGGATTTATTATGGCATCCTACTGTCATTCACTAATGACATATATATCCTAAGCAGTAATAGACTTTCCTGGTAATTTTTGCATTTAGCAGCACTTTGTATCATACAATACTCGTTGATGCAGGAAAAAAAACAAGTTGTTATTATCCGTTTTCCTTTGAGAAAAAAGAAACAAGCATGTACTGATATGCGGGACACAAAAACACACAACACATATTAAAAATTGCACTGTGATAAGAAAAATCCACAGCCAAAATGTGTCAAAACGATGTCACTTCAGTATCAGGGTTAACAAAAACAAATTTCAGAGTTTCCAATTGGAGATTTTCCACACATGCCAAAGCGCTTAAGAAGAAGATAAATTATGGTTCATTGCAATTAAATCTAAATTTACCAAAATTCCTCAGCTGTCATTATGGGCAGAGTGGATTAATGCTTGTACGGGTTGGCATTCAAGTACTTTAATTGTAAATTACTATTTGTGTTGTGTATCTTTGTAGTGTGTAGTGCGTGTGCAGTTTGGGTACAATTCATATTAGTCAGCTCTCAGAGAGGTCTCAAATGTCTGTTTTCCTGATGTGTGATCCATAAATATTTGAAGTGGAAGGGGCTGCAGTGCGTTGTAGGACAAATCTAATTAACCCAGAACTTCCTACGGGTTCCTCTGTCTGCGTGGGTGTCTCGTACATCGCCAATTCACCTCCCTAAAAGGTTTTGACTCCTTGTTTTATCCACTCAAACTTTGATCAAACACTTAAATTAAAGACTCATAATTTTGGCAAGAGTCTCAAGGAAGCGCTGACTAAATAAAAGCTCTTTTCACTTTGTGTTGTAATGTTTAATTGTATTTTATGTTAATAAATGCTTGTCTCAAATCCTGAAATTGGCTTGGAAAATGTTGTGGGTTCACACTCCATTTCAGGAATTTGTTTAGACTAACACTGAGTCTTACAATAAATATGTAATTATTAAATTATAGAAGAGGAAAAACAATATATTGGCTTTTGACAGGGCTGCCTCAGAGATGTGCCTGGCCAGTGTTGCCACTGTGGTGAGACAGAAAAGGAAGACAACCATATAACCAGACAGCCCTCTTTTCTGTCATTCTGTCCTGTTTCTCATCAGACGATCCATATAAAGTTCAAATTACTGCTCTTGGCATTGTCTTATACTCCAGCCCAGTCTGTGTGTTTAGTACACAACTACAGTAGCCTATGATTCAGTGCATTATACATCTCTTCCCTTTCTGTTCTCAATCTGACCCGGGCAGGAAATACAGTGCCTCTGAAATACCAAAGTGCTGCTGATTCCGAGATAGTCTTCCATCCTTTTAGCCAGATGAGACATGAGGCCTCTTCTCCTTAAAACCAGTGCTGGAACGCCCAATTGAAAAGACGGCTTGGGTGAGGATGTAGGGGAATGAAAAGCCATGCATGGATCTCATTCCTGAGGCCTGGGGTTGCTGATTTCATTAGAGTGCACCACACTATTAGAGCCGCCTCAGTTTGCTTTGCACTCACTCCGAGCCTCACATTTCCATAATGCAGCAGAGGATTCAGTTTCACACGAAGAGGACCACGCTCAAACCATTTCCGCTGTAAACCACTTGCTTAAGTTATTATACATTTTCACAATAAATACAATGGGAAATGTGGCCAGTGTCTTGTTAAAGGAGGTTAAGTCCTAAGCCATGTCAACCCGCATAGCGTACTTGTCGGTAATGTGTTAAGCGTCTACTTAAACTGATAGAAAGCTCCTTGTACTACACTACGCTGTCGCTCTCCACATTTTATCCAAGTTGGTGGTATGTCTTGAAACCTTTAAAAGATATCCTAGTCTACTTGGACAATGGCCTCACAGGCAACCAATGCTCGCATCTGCACACTCAGAGCTGCCAGCAGTTATTAGACACACAGACAGAGGGCTAACGCCTGCTCCAGATGTTCTAGCACAAGCAGCAACAGGGAATTGGATGAGACCTTGAATTAAAAAGCATCACACACTGAGCATATAGTGCACTTCCCCTGTGCCCCTTAGAAGAGCTATTCAGTTTCACTGCATACCACCAACAGTGTACCACTGAGGCAGGATAATGAGAAGGGCCAATTAGGAGCTGTTGGACGGGATAAGACGTTTCAGAACAATACTGCCTTTATTATGATTTCTCAGTAGCATTAGCGCGGCCAGTGTTTGCATTCAGGCAGTTCCTGACTGACGCTGTCATTAGAATACTGTCGGAATTTTTCACAACTGAAAGAAAAATTCATTCACAACAACTCATGTAACAGTGTGATTCATTTCTATTCTCATGATAAAAATAGTCATTGTAGGTTTCGGATTTTATTTGCAGACATAAAACAGTGTGTACAGTTTGATGTTTGAGTCTTGTGTTAGAGTTTAGCATCACTGATTCAGAATTCCCTAATTCTGTTAAAGTACATTTCTTTTAAATGCCATTTTAGAATAAATGTTGGATCACTGGGACAAAGCAGTGAAAAGAGCATTTGTCATAAATATGAGTAGTTGTGTGCAAATGTGAGCCAAAAATCTTTGAAAATGCAGATTAAATGTTTAATTTGCAGATTTAATAAAGAAATAAACTGTTTTTAAATGACTGGTACATTTCCTCAATAACAAATAACATATAAATAAAGAACATCTGATAGCGAAAAAAAATTTGTATTTCATTTCTACAGAAAACTATGGGTGGTCTATTAATCATTTCCAAAACTGAATGTGTTTGAAGTTCACAGTGTGTAATTTTCTGCTGATAGGAGTCTCTAATCAAAACAATAAAACATGTAGTGGTAGATGATTCTGTGAAATTCTGTAAGATCATGGGAGTTGTTTTTGACCACTAATGCAGCAGATGAAAATCTAACTAACATAACTCAGATGTGACTCAGGCAGGAATCATATTTACAGATGAGCTAATGTATTACAGCTAAAAATAGTACAGGGAAACTTAATACGATGCCACTGAGAAGAAGCCAAATGAAACAGGCTGATTAATAAAAATATAGATGTCTCTGAAGCATTTTATATAATGACAGCACACAACTCAACAAATTGTTTAATTTTGATTTTTAGTTATTTTGATTTGAAATTGTGTTATAGTTTTGAAAGTTAAAGTAATTTGTGTCATTTGCGCACTTTATTCTACATCAGCTTCCTTTTATACTACAGTTGTCCAATAAAAAAAAGTGCCAAACCCTTTGTGCGTTTTTGATCTGCAAAGTTTAATGAAAGGTTACTTCACATAACAAATGAGACATCACAAAGAGTTGTTTAGTCTCAGTGGCAGACCACCTCAGGCCCTGAATGACAGACATAGAAAGATTTGGTTTGGGTGAGTGTTTTTTTTATGCCTATACAGTCCCTTGTGGTAGCAATCAGCCTTGTCATAAAAAGTAGTGTCACTGGTTGTCTAAGTTTTTATTATTAATTTATTATGTGTCTTATAGTTAGAAAAATGAATCATTTGATCTGCTGTTTAATGTGTTGCAGGTTACATTATGAACCAAATGAAATCATATGTTTCAGCAGGTAAAAAAAAAGCATGAGGTTGTCCATAAAAATACTGTACAAGTGCTGACATTCTGATTGTGCTGCAACACACATTTAACATTTGTGAGGAAAATTACCATGGATGTACAATGGGTTTCTCAGCTCAGACAAGTCAGTGATTCATCAGCCACACCAATTAATAAACCCTCAGGAAGAGAACACAGATCATCTTAAGTGCTGAGGTATTTAAGCTAATTTCTCAGATAAAATAAGATGAAAAACATCATGTATGAGCCGGATGTACTGACAAGAATCAAAGAATGTCTTTGTAGATAGTATAATTATTTAACTAGTTGCTGAAAACTTTACCCTAATGGATAAAAAACCTGATTTGTCAAGTTTTAGGCCTTGAAATAATAGCCCCCCCCCCTCCCTAATTTGGTCTTATCTAGGTTGTAGTGCTTGATGGTGAGACAGTGTTAGATCATGGAGGGAAATAGAGAACACGCATGCCATGTCGTCAAGTCAGATAAGAGACTCAGCGTGTGTTTCTATGTTTAAGTGCATGTTTGTGTGTGTGTGTATGTCAGTGTGTGAGTGTATGGCGTAGAAGAGTCTGGGTCTCTGATTGCCTTTGCCAGGCTTCCCACATTAAAGTGGCCTCTGCCCCAGGGAAGAGATTCCTGACTACATGGCAAAATGGAGAGGGGTGGGGAATACGGCGAAGAAAAGATATGGGAGAAGGGAGTAAAGTGGGAGGGTAGGGGCATTTAGGTGAAAAGGAGCTGCCAAAACAACTCCCAGGCTTCATCTGGCCTGCATCCAACTGTCCGACACACACTTGTTCGCTCTCCTTCTCTTTCTGTCTTCCAAACATGCAAACACATACACCGGCCCGCTTCACCCCCACCACATGTTCCTAAGTACGGACCGCACAGGGGGTAGCCCCCTAACCTCCCTGCCCCCATATCCCGTTCCTCTCTTCCCCCTCTCAGCTTTAATTGAGAAGACAAATGGATCTTTCAGAGCCCACTACCGCGCCACCATACATCAGTCATGACAATGTTAGCTTTATAACGGTGGGCTTGCCGTGAGCCGAACCATATGTTCGGCCCGCGCCACACGCACGAGCAAACACCTCAATACCATGCTAATGGCGCCCCAGTAATTGCCTGTTGTTTTATTATTAAAGGTAATTTAGGCACTAATGGAATTCATTCAACATTGTGCATCAACTCCACCCAGACAGCACAGTGGCGAGCACAGTCTTCCTGTGTCGGACATCAAAAAACCCTTTTATCTCTCCCAAAATAAAATATTATTCTACATGATGAAACATGTTACAGAAAACCGGATACCTCCCCTTTTAAAGCCAGCCTCTTTTCCACTAGCATTAGTAAGACAATATGACTTCCCATCAGCCATTTGAGTCACTTTCCTTTCCTAAAACCCTCGAACAATACCAGAGTTTTATACTTTTTACCATAGTCATGCTCTATATTGTGAATGAAGACACAGAACAATGTGTTTTATGCTTTGTTACATCAGAAATGAACATATTTATAAAGTGCTATAATAACTTGTTTTGTGGTAACACCATCTTACAAGACCCATTTCTGAAACTTCCTTACTTACCAATATTTGTTTAAACATAAGAGATTATTTGAAAGTTATTTGATGAAAGCTGTTATCAGTGACTAAGTAATTGTGGACTAGTATCATACAGGACAAGGCATTAATAAGAGCATGATAATGACTGATAGACACCCACTATATCATTATTATATATGGGAATAAGCAACAATCTCACATATTGCAAAAATAAATAAACTTCTGACTGCACAATCTAACAATAAAACAATTAAGAGGTTTTTATTGTCATTCTTATCTGGTAGTGTGGGGGACTGCTAATATGTAGTTTCCCAACAGTGCATGTTAACAAGTTCAACATTTTAACATTTAACAAAGGCATTATTATTAAAATTAATTTGTTATTAAAAATGAAAAATGGAACTTTATGATCATAGCCAAAGGGTTTGGCTATGGTGCAGTGAACAATTGTAAGGATTTTGCCCCCCCCCCCCAAAAAAAAAAAAAAAAGAATAAAAAAAATTAAAAAAATCACATTTATGCGGGGTCAAAAAACCTTTGGATAATAAAGACAAGGACAAACAGATTAATGAATAGGTTTTACCCAACAACAATCACCACACTCAATACTGAAAAACACATTTGATGTGCAATATGCTTTATAATGGATCAGTGCAATAACAGAATGTATGCCTGTGTGTGAGTAATGGGTTTCTGCTTGTTTTATTTACCTGTTTATTTTAGCTGCTTTTATGTATATGTTTATAGTAGAGTTTATATATGATGTACAGATTGGATGGCACTTTTACATTTTTTATACCAAAGATATTCTATTCTATTCTGGAACTTGGAAATTACATGTGTATTATTTGGCAGGACTTTGATGCACTGGTTAGCACTGTCACCTCACAGCAAGAAGTAGTGTGTGGAGTTTGTATGTTCTCCTCATGTCTGTGTGGGTTTTCTGTGGGTACACTTTCCTCTCACTGTTCAAATACATGTCCAGGGTGTACCCTGCCTTCACCTATAAGTAGCTGGGATAGGCTCCAGGTGACCCCCGTGACCATAGTGAGGATAAAGCGGGTTCAGAAAATGAATGAACGAATGAATGAATGAATGTTCAAATACATGCACGTTTATTTGTTAATTGGTTGATCTTTATTTCCTGTTGAATGTGGGAGTGAATGGTTGTTTGTTTATGTCAGCCCTGCAATGAACCAGTAGTGAGATGACCCATGACCCTCCTGATTATTAAGTGTTTTGGAAAATGAATGAATGAATGAATTTGTATATATTAAGCATAGAAATGAGATAATGAACAAAAGGGGAAAAGTAAAAGACAAAAAATGTAATCTTTGCAAAGGCTGCTTCATAACTGTCATTTTAATGATGGCAGCACCAAGAATCTGCTTGAGATTCATGTGAGTGGGCAGAGACAGGCCACAGAAGCCTGATTTATTACAGGCTAGATACAGAGTTATGTGAATGTGATAACTCTGAATTACTGTATAGCTATAAAGGAATATGATAAATGACACGACAGCAGTTCATCTTAAAGAAAAGCAGATACTCCTCAGCCATGTGAGAAAGTGTCACTTAGACATCCACAAACTGAGAATCTGCCATAAGATTTACAGCTGCCTTGATGACCTGTGAGGACCTTTTCAACCTCAGTTAGTGTAAGGTCATGTATTACAGTCATACACACACACGCACACACACACACACACACACAGCAGAATGCTTATCAGTTCATCGTCTCTGCCGTTCTGTTTTATTTCCTCTTTTAATCTCCGTTGAGTTTAAAGCTCTCTCAGTATTTCACCTCATCACCTTTTGTCTTTTCCTTCACTTTCACAGACTGTCGCTCGCTTCAGTCTCTTTGTTTCCCAACATAGGAAGCCAGCATGGTACCCTGGGATCATCTGAGGCTGTGTGATTGTCATTGCTCTTCTTCCTGGTCCTTTCTCCCATGCTTTTTCATGCCTGGTGTCCAACATGCCTATCCTCTGACTGGACCTACTCTCATCTGGGGCCAAAAACACCAAAATAACAATCTTCCCTCCCCTCTTCTGCTCACTCTTACACTCTAGCCTCTTTTCCACCATCATACAGCAACCCACATGTGACACAAACGGTTCTCATGGGCCACTCACTTTTCATTTTATCACATCAGTCTGAGTATGTTAGCAACCATAGCCGCTGGGATAATAGATTCTTCCTTTCCTTTTCTATGACAATTAAATCTCTCTCTCTCTTTCCCTCTCTGTGTCTCTCTCTCTCATTCCCAGCAGCATGTGAACATTAGCCAGAGTTTTTATCAGAGGGCTTCCAGCAGAGCTCCAGCAGGCCTTCCCAGGAGAGGAGGCTACAGGAAGTCGTAGGATGATAAAACTGGGCCATTACTGGGCCAGCGCAGGACCCCAGGGTTCATTACCCCCCCTCTTCTAATCTCGCTCTGTGACTGCTACACTCAACATAATCCTGAACACACCTTAAACTTACTCTGGGCAGTGATTCAGAGGTCTGAAGGGCTGGATAAAAATAGCTCAAATTCAGTAGTTTGAGACAAATAATATATGAGTGAGATGAGTTTCGTCAAACACAAAGGAGGGTAGTATAAAGTGGAAACTGTTGCCTAGTTTCTAACAACTTAACTGTGAAAAACAGCATGTAAAGTTGCTGAAATGAATTAAGCTATTACTCAGCATTCTGTTAAGCACTGGGAGTGGGTGTAAGGAGGACATAAGAATAAAAACAGCTGCCTCTGAGGTGACGTCATAGTCACGAAAACACCACTGATGTAGCTCCCAAGAATAGTACATGAAACTATGGAGCTGCAGCTCTCCAGTAGTAGCGTGAGCGGGATGCTGAGAAATAATTGGCAGCAATGGTCTTGTGAAAGTGATGACAGCTGATAGAGACAACAGCTGGAAATGACAGCAACACCAGAGCTCAGCGCTGTGTAGCATTCAGCAGCCACACTGACAGGGAACAGCACAGAAATTTACAGTGAAGGAAACACCAGACAACACATGAATATTCTACATTTAAGGATTAATTGCTATTTGTAGTTTAATTTGACTGATGTTTTTTTATGTCTCTTCGATTAATTTGTTTATTTTTAATCTTAAAACACCTTCATATTCTAAAGACAGAAAGAAATAGATTGTTCACGCCAAACCGATTCCATGTTGCGTGATTTGGAAATTGAGTTTTTACGTAATATGACTTCAGTTTACCACTTCTCTCTTCCTTGTTGTAAGTAGGTCTATAAAATGTTTCTTGTTGCTTTTGACATTCCTTTGCCAATCCAAAGAGAGCAGCCAAATGACCCTGATGCTCTCGGGACCCTGTGTTCCCCTCCCCGTTCATACCAGCACATCAACCCAGCTAGTTTCCTTATCTGTTCACCACTCAATTACCCCGCGCTGCAGAGGGCATTTGCAGCCTCAGATGAGCAGCCTGGAGGTTACAGTGGGCTGAACCGGGAGGAGGACCAGCCTGTTGATGGCCTTTTAACCTTCTACACAAAGAGATAACAAATGAAGGGATGGGTTATCTCATAGCTCCGGTTCCTTAAATCTACTGTTAATTATGTCAAAGACTCTGTTTACTATTCATCATTTCTATGATAATAAAATTATAGATTTTTTTCCCCTTTTTTTTCCACATTTTAGCATAGCTTTGTCTTCATACTGGTTGCCTCATATCACCAAGTTCACCACCTCCTTCAGGTTTGGAGATGATGTTAAAGTGCAGGGTAAAGTAGTGCAGTGAAGGCAGGTTTTCGACAGTTTTGATCTATTTTAAAACTTCTTAGAATGGTTTATATATCAGGAAGCATTTGGCCTTTATAAAAAGACTGAAATAAGACATAATCAAATTTGTAAGCAATAATTTTATGTTTTAATTATAATTATTTCTACAGTTACAGTAGAGTAGAGTAGAGTAGAGTAGGGTGAAGTAGAGTAAAGTTTTCCAGATTAAGTTCTTAAAAGTACTTTTAATTAATCACTGTTTTACTATTTGTATAAATAAATTTTAGTATTAGTCAGGTTTTAGTCTGCCACGTTGTGATCAATAATGATAATATAAACTATATTTATTTTCACGTTACTTGATTTGTTACCTCCGCCAAGGAGGTTATGTTTTTGCCAGGGTTTGTTTGTTTGTCTGTCTGTTTGTTTGTTTGTCTGTCCGTTAGTGTGCAACATAACTCAAAAAGTTATGGACAGATTTTGATGAAATTTTCAGGGTTTGTTGGAAATGGGATAAGGAAGAAATGATTAAATTTTGGTGGTGATCGGGGGTGGGGGGGCCCACGGGGGGGCGCAGACCAGAAAATTTCATCAAAATCTGTCCATAACTTTTTGAGTTATGTTGCACACTAACGGACAGACAAACAAACAAACAGACAGACAGACAAACAAACCCTGGCAAAAACATAACCTCCTTGGCGTGGGGGGGCCCACGGGGGGGGGGCCACTGATCAGCCTTGGCGGAGGTCTGCGCTCTCCGAGTGCTTCTAGTTTCTAATACTCTTATCAGTTTAGTTCACACTGTATCAACAATCATCATCATCACTTATCATCAATGTTTTCAATGTATTTTTATAACACACAGTTTAGGAAAGTATTCAACTGTATCTCTGAAAATATTATAAATCAGTCTTTTATTTGCAGGTTTCGAATTTTACTGTTTTCTTGTACTGCACGTTTCTCTCAAAGAGCATAAATGGGAACAAGCCTCCGGTGTCAGAACACAGAGGTCTGCATCTATCTGGTATCCAAACAGAGATGGACACGGAGGCAGAGAATGTAACTGTGGTGAATGAGGAAGAGGATGAAGGCACAAAGTGCTTGTCGCGACCGTGCCTCTGTGGGATATTTCCCTCCTTTTAAGGCAGCAGTGATGTTCTGCTTTATTCAGCAATGGAACTGCTGAAAGAAATTCAGCAGGAAGACAGAGATAACACAGATATTCAAGGAGCCATATCGCTGTTACAGATGGTGGTTATATTTTCATCTCTCACAGATGCATGTAAAACTCGATGTTATTTAATATTTCATTGTACACTGTTGCTAAAAAAGTTTGAATAATTTTTTTCCAGACCTGTTCCTTCTTTATTCCTACCTAACCTTCCTCTTGTGTTAGCTTTCTGTTACCATCTCTTATGATAACGGGCCAGTTTTGACCCATGTCTTAAATCAGCTGGAAAATACTCTAAAAACAATTATCTGTCATCTAATTTGTTTCACATTTCTTGGTTACCTTGTTAGGCTTCCTTATCCATAAAAATATTGGTTTTAATATTTGTGGTGTGAGCCTCTGGGCCTTTTTTTTGTCAGTATACCCCTCGATGTGCACTCTGCAAGTCACCAACTCTATACTGAACTGACCTCACATGTGTGGACATGCCCATCTTTGCTTTTGTTTTTGTGCAGGTATACTGGATAACAAGGCTGTCAGTGTGTTGGCTGACAGTGGACTTATGATTTGTTTTGGCTCTAATTATTACTTTATAATCTTATTTTTATAACTGGGTCGAAACTGACCCTAACAACACAGAGGTCATAATTTCAACCAGCGCATTTCATAATTTAGTGAAAAACTTTTTTTTGTATTATTTTGTTGAAATAGAAGTTCCTGACAAAGTCAAAAAGCCTTGATGCAATAAACACATTTGATGTGGTTCATTCATGCATTTAAAACCTAAAATGGGTTGCAGCTGACCCTAAGACAAGAGGAAGGTTAAATACATCAGTAATCACCTTTGACCAGGTATAATGATTACATACTGAGTCCCAGTTAGAATTTATCTATCAAGAATAAATCATATTGTCACAGTCATCTCACGAGAAGAGAGAAAAATATTTTATTCCAACTTTATGGGCAACAGTAAATTGAACACAGAGCTTTCATTAGATTATATTTTCCCCAAATGCTTTATTATTGGAATTAAAATCAAACCAAAAGTTTATACATTTTAAAGTGAGCCTGTTGATAATTTTCTTGTTCTTTAGCTGCTTCATTTTCTGTGTTTACATTTATCTCTTCATCATTTCATTTATCAAGTCTGATTGACAGACACTGTCATATTATCAGTCCTTCACAGACAGACTTCTCACTTTGTCAGCACCTTTATTATTATCATGCTCTCACTGACAGGGTCTCCTCACCTGTCCATCCATCACAGCCAAGACACTCAGACCCTGTGCAGACGCTGCTCAGTGGCATCACTGGGTGTTGGTATGTGTATCAGTAATTAGAGGGAAGGTGTTGAGAGTGAAACCAGCTGTGTGCGACTTCTGCTGGACTTGTGTCAGCTGACACAAGTTTGACACAGAGTCGATGACAGCATGTGAGTTAAACCTCTTGAACATGTCTACGGCTCAGACCGTCCTGTGCTATCAAGATAATATTTTGGCTCTTCAGTGTGAAGCGATGTGAGCATGGGAGGCTTTTCTTATATGAAGCACATGTACATCTGAAGCTAATACAGGTTGATACAGTCGTCAAGGGCAGTACAGCAGAGCAAATTATTACTGACATACAGGTTTGAACAAGGTTGAAGGGTGGTCTCTCCACTCATTACAAAACTTTACCAATCTGAATGCCATCAGTGGAGAAAGATTTGAGCTTTGTAGGTTTGTATACGTACATACCTGCATGTGGATTTCATGGGCATGTGTGCAAAAGTCTGACTGCAACAATGTTCAACCCTCTCTCCTTTTCTTCATGTGTGTTCCACGTGTTCCAGCCACATTTCTGCAAATATTTACATCGGGTGTAAAACGCTCTTGATCTCTCTCCCCTGTTTACTCTCCTGTTCTTTCTCTCAGCCGACTCTCACACTGACCTTTTTTCATCCTGACTGAGAGTGACAGGAGGGAGGGGGACAAAGAGTCAGGGGGCAGAAAAAGAGCAAGTGAGCATAGAGTGAGGTCAGGAGAAGAGAAAGAGAGAGAGAGAGAGGGAGAGAGAGCAAGGGAAAGCATGTGGTGAAGAGAGAGAGAGACATAAAGTGAAAGAAAAGCGAGCAGGGTGAGAGCGTTCAGTGTGATGGATGACTTGTCATCTTATAGAAATCAAAAGCCCAATCTACCAACCCCTCTTTTAGCAAAAGCACACAACGCAGTCGTGCAATGAGGCCCATTGGGCTAATTGTAGAGTAATTTGACATCTGTTGACGTCTGAAAACGTGTTAGCTACTACTGAGAGAGAGACAGAGAGAGAGAGCGAGAGGGTGGTGTTGTAATGAGCCCTGCTTGATTTCTAAATGAGGCACATGCCACTGACCAAGCAGCATACACACCCCTCTGAAATGAGAACAAAAACACTGATCCAGTTACAGGACAAAGTGCTACATTTGTGGTCTTTGTCATCAGCTTCACAGCAGCTTGATCAATGGGGTTTGTGTAATGATATTTAGCCAGAAACATGAAGTAATGTTGCTGAAATAAATGAGATTTGCCGTTGGGTGGCCTATTAGACACACACACCACTTATAAACATACAATTACTTATCTTCCAAGCATCCATGTGTTTGTCTCTGTCATGATCAATAAAAATGTTGAACTAAGTAAGAATAGCTTTTAGACATGACAAAAAGTTCCAGTCTACGGATAAAGGCTCCATACTCAGAATCTATAATGACTATTATTGTGCAGCTATCAACAGGTATGTGTCATAAAAGACAACACATCAGCCATGTCCTAATATATTTTGAAGATACATGTCATCAGATGTAGGTGGCATTTTTAAAACTAACTGTTAAATCATTAAAATCTCAGTAACAGAGAAAACATTTATGCTGTCAAGACAGCATTAGAAAGCTAATTCTTGGATTATTTTTCAACAATTGACATTTCAGAGCTGCTAACAGGGTGCTAACATGTCTCCAGCTGTGATGAGTCCTTCAACTCTACCTCCACATTCCTTCCAGTACAAGGCTGCTGGGCTCTGCCTGTGGAGAGGAAACAGAGCTTGTAGCTGGATTCCTCTGCAGTGTGTTGGCAAAAGCTGTGGAAGAGGCCTTAGGATCATTAGTGAGGCTGGCATGAGAGGTTGAAGGAGATCTGCTAACACTCTGCCATTATTCAGCAAGAATGAAGACAGCTTTTCCCTGACTCTAATCACAGAGGCAGTTTTATTCTCTTTTAAATGGCAGCTGTCAAAATAGGTCTTTTAACACAAAATGGCAGGCGGCATAGACACGTTCCAAGTTTCTGCCCACAAATAAATTGCTGACCATGACTCGCTGTAGACCTCTGTGCCCTCCCTCACACACTTTGCACAAAACTGCAACAGTACCTGCCTCAGTGACCTCGTGCAAAAGTCCTACCAAACACCTGAGCACAGAAAACTGAAATGAAAAAAGCTCAAAGAAAGCCTGATAAATGGCAGCATACTGTTAAAAGCATGCTGTAACCAAACATGGGTGAAATGGAAAACTGTTGGATGTAAATGAAGAATTTGAGTCACAGGATGAGAGAAGAAAAAAAAAACAGAGAAAAGCTGTCCTCTCCGTGCACCAGCGAATGACATCACAGCACTCCCAGCTTCCATTAGGGCCTAATAAATGAAGGGCTAACGAGGCAGAGTGGGTGGGAAATATGGAAGGAGGAGATGAAGGGGAGGGGAGCGGGGGGTGTCCTGCCACCCCAAGCCTCTGTCAACCCTATCATGAACACTTGAAGGAGGGGTGGGAGTGGAGAGACGTTTGTAGCAAAGCAAGGGTGGAAGGAGGCTAAAAAAACCTCTCGGCCCATTAGAGAAATCAGGCCGGGACTCTAAAAACACCCTGAGAGCAGAGAGGCCGAGTGGCCCTGGTGTAAACATACGGTGGGTGGCAGCCCCCGAGCACTCTGACAGCCAACGGCGGCCATGATGGATCTGTGGAGTTATCTCATTTTCCACTGTTTTAATTAGAGGCCAGGCTGTGAGCCTCGGCAGCTGGCTCTGCTGTACTGACTCCTGCGGCCTGACAGAGAAAAATGTCCACTGATACTGTTGCCAAGTTCAGCCTGACCAGAGAAAGAGTGAAAAAATGACTTCTTGGATCCGCAACACTATTAACAAAGCAGGTTGCACTTTAATCAGTATTGCTGGTTACTATCATGAGCTGATTTGTGTCATTCTCATGAGTCTTTCACAATGTGTTTTGATTTTTCTATCTCAATTTAAATGAGAGAGCACCACATGCATAATTTCTGGGAAAAAAACCCTCACCTATATTTACAGCTAATTAGAGCCATGCATCTTAGATGACAATGATAGGATGAGTTAAGGTATCAGGTATCCATCCACAAAATGGGTCTGGAGTAGAGCTCATGGTGCAACCTGTTATTAGGTGGCGCTTCCAACCCTGTAATCCTCCAGAGCACCACAGTGATGGGGTAAGACAAGATGAGAGACAAAGGACCGAAGTACCTCACACAGTTTCAGAGAGGCACACATGAAGTTTATATTTCAACATAATGAGAAGTATTCACATTTAATTCGTATAACGGTTTGGTACATTTTAGAAACTCTTAAAAATTAAATTCTAAAAAAATAGTTTGAAATTACTTCTCTTCTGTGCATTTGCAAAATAATTGAATGCTTTCTAATGCTCTTCCGTGAGTCTAGTGAATTTAGGCAGTGTAGTAATCAACGAAAAATCCCAGGTTTCTCTGTAATTTTAACAGATTTAATTTAAGGTTCATACTTTTATAGAAAATGACAGGTTTGTGAGGTAGAGAGCACACTAGTGGTCATTTTGGTCAAAGCTTTTTTTTTTTTTTTTTATGATTGAACATTAATAAAAATGTGCTTAAAAACCAAAACTGTGCTAAAGAGTTACATCAGATATTTTGTATTTTTCTTTGTTTATTATTATAAGTTATGTAATTATGTGCAGTTTTCGGGCTATTACTGTTTAAGTGTAGTAGGTAATTTTATCAAAACACACCTTATTTTGCTTATGACGAAGTTCAACTGGGCTCAAATAAAATCTATTGAGTTTGATTCCAAATATTTGACTCAACTAATTCAACAACTTGTCATTAAGTCAGAGATGAGGGAGTGTGTACGGTTTTAAGATCAGAAAGTTTATGGGGTTTATATTCAGCTAAAAACTGTCAATACATAAATTAATTTCTCTTATCTTTTATTAGAGCAAAGATTTAAAAAAAAACAAAAAACAAAATGTCAATATGAGGTCACTGAAATCCTCCTCTTATTATTTGTTGAAAAGAACAGAAATGGAAACAAAGTGCGAGCGTGAAAGCAGTTTTACTGAGCGCTGGGAACGAAGAAAATAAAATCATGTCATTGTTGTTTACACTGGACCCCCCAACTGAAGGTCTGTGTGTGCGAGTCTGTGTGTGTTCCACCATTTTCACTGTTTAGGCTGTGTGTTATTATGAGTCGGCCTCAAAGGAAATTTAGAAATTTACCAACGTCAAAGACCAATTTAATTTAAATGGGTTACTTTGCAATCCAGTATTTTTCACACGCAAAATGACATAGATTTTTTTTTTTTTTTTACGTACATGCTTAAAAGCTGTAAAAAAAAGAAATATGTATTTTGTTAATGAGCACTTTGATAGAAGCTGTATTCCATTTGAAACTGATTAAATTAGGCCTCTTTTAATTCTACTTTCGGTGTCAATTGACAAATATTTCCATCTTTTCCTGAGCACAATAATCAGCGCACACACCACAGAATAAACACAGACGTGGTTATAGCACAGCACACACTCATACACAGATGTCCTATGACCTCAAAGATTCTACTGACGGTTTTCTCAACCTCTAACATGAGGTGAACTTCCTGTTGGCACCGTTCAGGAACCTGCCTCCTTCTCACAATAGAATAATCAGTTTGCAACTGACTCGTACCTTATCACTTATCACCTTCCGTTTGCCCTTATTTGCTCTCTTTGTTTCACTAAAATCTCTCTTCTCTTTTTCTTTGTGGCTGTTTAGAATGAGCAGGAGCCTCCGTCGCAGAATGGCAGGGTGTTATGACAGCAGGCTACTGTTAACTGCATTTGCTTTGGAAGGACAGGGGAACACACACACATACACATGTCTTGTAATGCGCACACATACACAAGAACATTGATATCTTCATCTTCACAACTGCCATTGTACGTGAACATGGTTACGCACACATAAGCACACGCACACACGCACACAAACTCAAGTATATCTGGCATCAGCATCTCCAGATGGAGCTCATCCCTTCTGTGCCTGAAGCCATATTTTGACTGTTTACTCAGATTTTCTCTATATCTGGCCATTGTTAAGCCTGCTTGGCTCTATGAATGCATGTTTGAAGTAGGAGCACACTGTATACTACATGTGCCAGTGGAGAAGTATTGTGTATGTGTGTGCATGCTTTGGATGAACGTCACAGAATTAAGCACTGGTGTATCCATGCAAGAGTGTACGGGTCTGCATGTGTGTGAAAACATAATCTATGAGGACACTAACTTGTGAACTGTTTGACCTGTGCAGGTGGGTGTCTTTCTTCGAAGAGCATCTTCCCTCCTCAAGACATTTGTTTGTACACACGATGAGTTAGTGTTAGCTGTAGCAGGATGTTTGGGACCTGAACATGTGTGCGAGTGCACATCAGTGTGTGGGTGGGATAGTGGATGGTTAATGTAAGTGTGCCTGTGCATGTGCATTTGTGTGCATTTGCACCCAAATACAACCTGAAAAGTTTCAATGCCCATAAAAGTAATGTTATCCATCTGAATTAAAGGCCTTCATTGAAATCTCTCATTGTGTTAAATTACATGCCTCCTATAGTGGTGGAATATACAGTATACCATAACTGCTCACAGAGGGAAAATAAACACATTTGAATCTTAGAAAATAGTGGAAAAATGAAATGGTCGACAGAGCGGAGCCTCATTGCGCTATTGTCTTCCTCTTCTCCACATTCACTTTTTCCACATTTAGCATTGGCTGCTTTGATGCATGCTGAAGGAATGCAGGGTGAGTAATCACAGGGGGGATTGGGAGGAGGGTGGAGAGAGGTGGATTTCTCTGATGAACTGAAGAGGTGATGGAGACAATTAAAGAGGCCATAGGGTGAGAAAAGATGGACATTTAAGAAGAAAGAAAGGGAGGACAGAGAGAAAATGCAGGAAAGAGAAGTAGAAAGAGAGTAATAGGGGCCTCCCTGGTTGTCGTTACGCCGTGTGCGATCATTTGGGTTGATTTGGATTAATGCTTTAATTGGGAAACACACACAGACCGTTAACATCTGTATCCCATAGCAGTAGGGTGGCCGCCAAGACAAACCAGTGCTGCGTCACACTGACAGATTTCCCCCAGTAACAAGAGTGCTCAAGCAAAGACTCTGTGTGAGAGAAACAGGGGTTTAATGGCAAAATAGTTGGGGCTTAAGAGTATGGAGCTATAGGCCATTAAACTGGCACTGCCAACCCAAAGCTTAGGTTACACACACTGAGAAAGAGCATCACTGTGGAGTGGAGGGCTGGAGGATTACAGACTGAGTTTCACAATATTTCCACACTGACTGTCCATCCTGTACATACAAAAGATCCGCTCACTACCAGTTACTGTACACTGAGGCTTTGTTAGTCGGGTGACTGGATTTTAGTTCAGTATTGACATTCTGCAGGAAGGCTTTAGAAATGAAACATTACACTGTAAGAGCGTATTGTGGAAAAAAAGCTAACTGTGATAGCTAAGGCTTCTTACAGTAACTAAACTGACTACATTTATAGAAGGGTGCCACTAAAAGTCTGATGAATGTTCATACTAGTATTTACTATCTTCATGGTCATTTTGAGAAGCAAAAGACATGATAAGATAAGAAAAGATAGGATAAAACTAGAAGCACTCGGAGAGCGCAGACCTCTGCCAAGGCCAATCAGTGGGCCTCCCCTTGGGCGCCCTCACTCCCGATCACCACCAAAATGTAATAATTTGTTCCTTGTGCCAGTATCAACATTTCCTGAAATTTTCATCCAAATCTGTCCATAACTTTTTGAGTTATCTTGCACACAAACAGACAAACATACAGACAAACCAATGCTGACAAAAATATAAGAAAAGATAAGATAAAATAAGAAAAGAAAAGAAAAGAAAAGATGAAAAGAAAGATAAGAAAATGTAAGATAAAATAAGAAAAGATAACATAAGAAAAGAAAAAATAGGAAAAGATAAGAAAACAAAAGATAAGATAAGATAAGATAAGATAAGATAAGATAAGATATACTTTATTGATCCCCCAAGAGGGAAATTTAACTGTCACAGCAGCATAAGACAGCAGGTATCACATACAAAAATGAAGAGACAGATAAAAGATAAATTAGCTAAAGTGACTAAAAATGGCATAAATAATAATAATGATAAATAAAGCAACAAGTTTGAAGATGATTAGTTAGTTAACTACTTTATTTAACATCCTCAAATGAAGATGAGGTTGATCCTTGACAGTTCACTCACCCCCTTTGCTTTGGTCCTTCACAAATACAACTCTATGAAGGTATGAAGTATTATATTTCTTTCTTTTTGTTTTACAGAGGGATGCTTCGTATTGTTCTTTTAAACTAGTATAAATGTTTATACATTTTATGTACAAAAAGTGCTAAAAAAATTGGATTTGATACATCTAAATTCATTGACAACTGCTAAAAAATTACAAGATATAAAGTCAAAAGCTCCAGAACAGCAGACAAACAGGCCTTGTTTTGTTGACTGTATATGTCAAATTTTGTCCACAGCAACTATGTAAAAAGAGTGTTGTCACACTGTAACATGCATGACCATAAAATTCATGAGCACACACATTCTTACAGACAATTGTGAGAAAGTGTTTTCAGGGTGACACACCGTCATTCATATGGCCAGGCTGCCTCAGAACAATGTAAAGCTACACACCCTGTCTGTGTGACTGGGTGACCTCTGCAGCTCCGGTGCCCCTACCCAGACTGGATCCCCACTACACCACTCCAGCTGTGACCCCAATTCTTTTGGACCGACCCTTCTTATCAGGTCTGCCAGTTTTAGCTGTTGACCATGGATGCTTGTAACCAGTCCCTCTCCTCCACCTTCTCCGCCTCCATCGAGATCCCTCTTAACCATACACATGTCAAATCTTTCCAGTTTCCTGCTCTTGCATTCACACACATCTGAAACCACATGCTGTGGGAAACCATGCTGATTCTGTGCTCATGGACGGCGCAGAGAGCAGAGTTGTGTGTCAAGGCCCTGGTTTCAGTATGCAAGGCCAAGAAATCAGACCTTGCAGAGGGTGATTAATACAGCAGAAAGCCCAGGCTTAGTGAAAGGCCACAGCATCCAGAGAGCATTCCAGCTTCGGAGCGACGGTGCTCGCACACACTCTGACTGCCAAGACAGCTTTCGTGACTGCTTCCCCTGGTCCCTGTACGGTTTCACATTCACCCCACTGCGTTTGATCATTGAAGCCTGCAACATACTCACATCACCATACCTAATTAACAACGAATGGTGAGGCAAGACACATACACGCACTCATACACAATGGTAAGTATAGTACATGCTCCCCGGCACGAAAAAACCACACACCCCTGAGCAACCTGACCTCTTACTCATGTATGGATTAACAGTGCTGACTGTCAGATACACACAGTTGTTCTTTGGCCGGGTACCACACACAGTGACCATATTAGCTCAGCAGCAAATCCCACACAGTCTGTGCAGGACAGGATAACACAACCGAGAGTCAAGTCTGCATCAAACTGTCAAAATTATGGTGACCTAAGAATGAAAATAAGAGCAAAATGTTTACAGATAGTGACTACTGTATCCCCAGGCGCTGATGTCATTTAAGGAAACTTTTGACACCTAATGATCAGTTTCTATCCAAACAGCAATTTCACTTGGAGAAGAGGAAAATCTACAGAGTGAGAAAAAGAGAGGAGAGCTTTGACATCCTCCTGACAATTTAATGAACGCCTGTCTTCACTGCAGCATGTTGACAAGTCTCACTTCAACAAACGGTACTCTGCTCTGTGTCTGGACCTCGGAGCTTTAAGGTTTTAGCCAGATTTGCCTCAAGTGTTAACATGCCAACGCAAGTCAGTATAAATGAGTATAGTGGGTATAATGAGACCTCAGGTCACCCAGATTTGGTTTGGCATCAATAACTCTATCTGTCAATAACTCTGTTTGCCAATGTATTTTTCTGCAAACCACAGATAGGTATAATTTCAGTATTTGTGAACAAAAAATACATTTTCTATCAACATTTCTAGATTTATGTGTAACAATATTATAGTGTTTTAACCACTTTTGGCACTTTTCTCTCAAAGTGTCTTAGAAAATATGTTCATACTATATTTATGGTGTGGGTTTAGAGCCACCAGGGCTTGGTTTAATATTTTACTTTGAACCAATCTTTTCCTAACCTTAACTAAAACACTTCTATAACATGAACTTTAGCACCCATTGGCGCTCTAGCCTTTAGTGGCACAGTCCTAGTTTTCTTATATCTGCCATTCACTCCAATCACATCCTGCCTGTTTTTCTGAAATCAGTTTTGTAAAGTCATTTCTCTCATCCCTAAAATCATGTGGTCTCCTATAGATTAGTTTCTGGGACTTTCTGATTAGCTCTGTCATTGCCTGAATTAAATTATTTTCACTATTTCCTCAATGTGGAAAATATACTAAGGATGTTCCACTTTCGGTCCTGTGTGAGTTCATCCTGTGGTGAGCCCCTCAACTCTCTTAAGCAGAAAAACAGAGACTAGGCAGAACAGAGTGAGGATAAACAAGTAGTGGGCCAAATTATGGGTGCTAAAGTGTGGCAAAGAAAGGTGGTTTCTTGCTCTCTAAAAATACGCCAAAGGACTGCGTGCCCACATCGATATCTGTGCCAGCACCTTTAACTGAGACAGCTTCTCTTAACTTGTGAAGTGTAATGAGCATCCTGAAAGGTTCAATTACATATTTTCTTCTAACGAGGTAAACATCTGCACAAAAACAAAGTATCAAATGAGTCTAAAACAAAGTTCTTGATGAGGAGTTTGTAGTCAGGTAATACTGAATATAGCTGACAACATGGGGGTGGATGGTGTTGACAGTGTTAATGTTTTCCCTGAGAGAGCAGCACTGGTGTTTTCCCTATATTTACGTCAGTATTTACACATGTGTGTACAGGCCCTTTGAGAGGTTTACATATTGAGGGTAATAGGATAACTCTGGCCTCTACTAGTGGAGAAACAGGTGCTTATCTTGTCAGAGCTGTTGTGCTAAGCCAACCTTTGACCCCTGGTTAAGAGCCAATTGAGAAATTAAAACAAGAAATTTGCACGCCCCCGCCCTCTTCCTCGTTCTTCACTCCTCTCTCTTACATATGCACTCACAGGCACAAAAATGCACGCATGTGGTAAAGGTCAGCCAAATTATGAATCATTTTGCAGCTATTTCCCAGTATCCTTCACTGGTGCTTTGCAACGAAGCCCACTGAAGAGAGCAGTAAATGAGATGAGACGTACAGCAAAAAACAAAAACAACAGTAAATCACAGCAACGTTGGACGGTGTTTATCCAACACTGGACATAAAGAACTGAGTTTGGGGTTTCTGGCATATGATGCAGAGAAAAAAATATTGAGGGGTGTGAGGGGGAGTGGACGGGGAAAAGATCGCCGCTGTGTGGGGTCTGTTTCGCGTGCATTCACCGCTGAGGTCTGGGTTATTGATTTTCAGGCATGAAGTAGGAATATTGTCCAGGGTTTTACTTGGGTCTGCACTGCCTGCCAAGCTCTTTTTAGTAAGCCTCCTCCAATTACACACCTCCTCTCTGCTTCTCTCTGACAGATAGACTGACACTGTCTCTTCAAAACTATGACCACAAAACATATTCAAACCAACTCAGCTGAGTGACTGCATTATTAATAACACTCACTCCATTCATTCTTCTCTGACAATGAAAGAAACAAAATTGATTTTCATATTGTTGTGGCTCTGAAACACTCTTTAGCTCCCAAAGTAAATACAACCAAATTCAGTCTTATTATTCTAAGGCTGTCCAAATAAATGTCGCCATTGCTTAAATGTTAGCTTTTGGAAAGCCTCTATGTCTACATGAATTAATGTTTTATTCTACCACAGCTTTTAATATCTACCTAATGACTGACGTTCACACTTTTTTTATTTTAACCATAACACAACAACACAAATAATCACACGTTGAAAATTCTGTAGGCGTAATCTACTGCTTCCCATTTTTATTGTATGAAATGTTTTTGTTATTGTATGAAAAGTTTTGGTGTTTTATGTATGAGGAGAAAGAATGAAACATGATGTGAGACAGATGTGAACAAGGGACATTGCACTTTGACATCCAAATACTAACTTTTCAATACATTTTATTATAATTTGTGCTGTCCTGTTGTTATATTGTGCACATGGTTTTATTGAGATCTACATTTAATTATCTGTCTTGGTCATTTTCCTACAACTCTTAAACATATGTGAAAGTTATACAAAGAACACAGCTTCACAAATTCAGACATGGATGCTGAGAAGCAAAACTGCACAAACATCTAAAATGTTACAACCCTTATTCAAAACATAATTTATATTTTAGACATACCGTATACAAAATCTTGCATATTAGAAAAACTCAAATCAATCAATTCAATGTAAATCAAAGCTTTAGAGTTAATTGTATTATAAATAGTGCTATGATCTGATTGTTTGGTTAATGTCAAAAACATCAATCATATACCACCGGTCGGATAGTGGTTCACTTCATAAAAACCCTCTTACAGGGACATGAAAGTTAAATAAATCAAAACAGTTGAATGTTTTGCCGCTCAAAGAACTCGATGAAAAGTGTGTGACCATGCACCAGATACCGGAGGCCAGGAATAACAGCATGAGGTCAAAAAATTATTCATATATTAACACATCTTTCTGGACTCAGCTAAGTTTCCCTTCACAAAGCCAGACTTGGGGAGAACTGCAGACGTAGCCTCAGTAGCACCTCACTCCAGGCCTGTGGCTCTGAAACTGATCTGAGGCAAGCTTAAACCATTAAACAATACCACATGAGTCTGAGCATCATGATGAGAATAGATGCACAAGACCACATCAGGACAACAAACAGATGAGCTGAACAAAGAAGAAAATGTATTGCAGCAAATGACTACATCATGTACAGGAACTGTACTACAAACTGTGATGTTATGTGTTCAAGATGACGACATATGAGTTATTGAGCATTAGACATCATTTTCACACATGGATTGGCCACCACAGAGTCCACACGTGAACCCCATTGACAATCTTCACTGGAGAAGAGTTTATGCAATGGTCCGACTCAGAATTTAGTGAAAAATTAATAACTATAAGTGTTGTGAGATTGTCTAAAGTCATTGAAATGATGCCACAGTCAGTCAACAATAAAAAATAAAAGATAGATAGATAGATAGATAGATAGATAGATAGATAGATAGATAGATAGATAGATAGATAGATAGATAGATAGATAGATAGATAGATAGATAGATAGATACATAGATACATACATACATACATACATACATAGATATGTACTTTATTGATCCCAAAGGAAATTCTGTGAACTCTGTTGTTTGCATACATACATACATACATACATACATACATACAAAAAATGACACAGTGAACAAACGTATGTACAATAGTGCAAATAAGGATAGACCGGTAGTGCAAAAAAGATGGAGAAAAAAAAGATGTAAGATTTAAGTATAGAGAGTAAGAATAATAGTATTAAGAATAAAAGTGACATAGCCATAATAAAATGGCATAGCCAGAAAAATAAATAGCTAGCCTATACAATAAAAAACACACAATAAAAGCAGACGAAGCACACTTTATCCTGCAAGAGTTTGTGAAACTTGTTTTGCTGCCACAGAGGAAATAAAGTCATGACCACTAAAAACAAGTCTGAAGAAATTAACTTTGAGATTTTCTGTTTAACAGTCACAATTTACTGCTGCAAATGGCAAGTTCATAAAAAGTTAAAGCTGCAAACTACTCGCTTTTCCATTGACCCTCAAATTGCGCAAATATAACTTGCGCAAAAAAATTTGCCTAATGGGACACCAAAATTCTCATTTTTCGATGAAAAGTTTTTGCGCTGGCAAGAGGTGGTTTTTCAGGCGTAGCGAAACGGGTGTATCATGCAAAACTGCAATGGAAAGACGTTTTTCTGCAGCTAGAGTCACATGAATTAAAAAAAAAAAATAAATAACAGATGTTGACAGGCGTTACAACAAGCGGAGAAAAAGAGTTTTAAAAGAAACATGGCGCAGTATGTGTGGACACACCAGGAAACCAAATCCTTTTTTAATTTAGTACGGGATAGAGGGGTAATGTATAATAATAATATATCTGTAAATCAATGTGGTATTTATGTTCGTTGCCATGTTTATGAAATGACTTCTTGTGTCATCTCGCAATAATAAATAAACAACTCATCGCATTTGTGATTTAATGGAAAAACCAAGATTACGCACTTCTGTTTTTTCACCATTTAGTAAATATTGGTAAAGTTTTGCACAGATGTCCAATGGAAACACCCCTAATCTCACAGTTTCTAAAAGTATTTTTTTCACATAATGTACTTTGAGTCTGTAAGTTCGTTATGATAGGCCCATATACACATATATCGTATATAGGTATCATAAATAAATATGCAAGGAAGTTTTTTTTTTGTTTTTTTTTTCATCCTGTACTTTAGCTTTTTGTGACATCTTTGGTTTTCAGTTGATAAAACAGAAATTATTTTCCATTTTGGAAAAAAATATCAACATGTACTGTCTAATTATTTTATCAGGATTCTCCCAAAACATATCAAGATATAACTTCTTATCCATACCATTCAGTCCTACATAAAAATATCATATGGAATATAATGCAAGGCAGACATGTTCCATTACTGTCAGAGGTTGGCATAAATATAAAGCCTTTGCCGGTCATGAGTCTCAAAGGTAAATGTTTGTTCCTGCATTAAGGGTGAGTACTACAACATGATTGACCCCATCTCCCACACAAAGAAGCTGTCAAGTGTTGGCTGTAGTCAGCCTGAGCCGCGTGTCTCCCATGTAATCTTCAGGCTGAACACGGCTGTGGATGGCAGGGAGCAGCCTGCCCTGCTGTAGCCCCAGGCCGGAGGGTAAATCTGGGATTGAAGTTGATAATGAGCAGAGGGATAAAGTAGAGTTATGGAGGTCTTATCACCCTGAACCCCTGGGTCACAAGGCACCGCTGGTGGTCACAGACTCCTTAATCATTGCAGACACTCTGAGTTCCACCCTGCAGACAGGTATATGTCGTATACAAAATGATGTGTCTGCTGAAAACAAGTTGATGTGGAATAAATAACTAAATAACAATTAAAATGCATTGTATGTGACAATCAAAGACATAGACTGTGAGTTTTGCATATTTGTAAATGTCTCTGTATGTGTTTGTCTAGTTGACTCCATTTCCTAATGCATGTCCACAGGGTTTTAAGGACATGATGGCTCGACTCCTGGTCAGCTTAGCTTTAAAAACAGCCTGTGGGTGATATGTGTTGGATGTTACACCCAGTCACAGTGAGCTGTGGGGTCAGACAGGGAGGCAGGGATGAGTGGAGTGTGGTGTGGGGTTGGCCAGACCTCAGGCTGTGATTTGTAGAAATGCATCAGACGGGAGTCGACCAGAATCTGAATAAATCACCTCATTGGCACCAGTGACAAAGCCTTGATAATACCCCCCATCGTAAGAGCTTCTATGCACTTCAGAACAGGCATTAAAGATCCACGGTTACAATCTGAGACAATGGAAATACGTTGCAGTGAATGAAAATATGTGTCTAAATGTTAAATTTATTGACCTGAAATTTCCTGCTTCTCCTGCACTGATCAAAATGTGTCTGACCGCGTGACATCACAAGACATTTTACATTTTTTCTAGAAGTAAACTTTTGTCTAGTCTTGGCTTCATGTTTCCACCCCATACCTTTAAAAGCTGTACAGCTCATTAAGTTGGAATAGTTTTGCTTTCAGACACATTCCTCTTTTTATTTCTATTTATACATATCAGTAATAACCTTTGACCAGGTGCAATGATCACATACTGAGTCCCAGTTACTATCTATTAATCTATCAAGAATAAATCACATTGTCACAATCATTTCATGAGAAGAGGTAAGAATGTTCTATTCCATCTTCATGGGCAATTGTGTAAATCACAACTGGCTTTAAAAGCTCATGCCTTAACCTTTTCCATTAGTAAACGAATGTGAAAACATCCTGGGTGTGTCAAACTCTGCACACACATCATTTTGCATAATGAAACCCAAAGATTACGTAGCGGAAAAAGAGAAAAATGGTTGCTTTTGAGAAGAAGAGCACTTTAATTTTTATGAGACAATAAGTGGGCCGATAATTAAACCACTTTTTCCTGATTAAGAGAGAATATAGTGTTACTTTTTATTTTAAGCTGGAATCTTTAACAACAAGATGAAAAGTAATTTGGAAAACCTTTCTTGCTGACTTTAAACGCTGCAAAAGACAGGCTTAAATGTGTGCTGGCACAGTGGGGAATAGAAGGTCAGTGTAACTTGTAGGAGTATCATGCATGATCCCAGCCAGGATGAGACAAGCCTGTATTGTCTTACCATTACAATTCTTACTCTAGGTCAACCGCAGACACAGCAGCTGATGAAAAGATTGATTGGAGGAGGTTAAAAAGCAATTTGATACTGCTGAGTTTGATTTAATGATGTGTTTTGGGATTAAAACAGTATCGGCATCAGTGGGCCAGCAGGCATCCAGTGGCAACGTGGGTGACAAGGACCAGAGCCGTGCACTGCTAATCACTATTACTCAGCTTGTTAGCTAATTTTCTGCTACCCTTTGAAAAAAAAGTTTGAATATTAATCACTATAAATGTCGACTCAGATATTCGGAGTAAGCAGCAGTAGTTCATCAGCGTTTCCATAGCAACAGTGGTGAAAACAGGAGCAGGCCTCCCCTTCTTCCCTCATCTCAGTATGTATCCCATTATGGTTGTACTGTGTGGACAGAAGAGCTCTGCCTGCTCACCACGCTTTATTTATTTTACTGTCTTTCATCTGCGAACCACTACCAATCTGCATCAGAGGGAAATCCACTTTGTGTATCCTATAGGTGTCATTTAGGATTGATTCCCTGGAATTAGCAGACGTCAAAGTGGAACCATGTGGCTTTCTGTCTGTCCATCTGTACAGCGTGTTCTACTCAACACCTGTGATAAGAATTGCAAAAAAAAAATCACATCACTGCGTCTACTTCATTTAAACTGCAGGGTTTACTCCTAAATCTGTCACTATGTGTTAGACATTCTTGTTAAAAGGACTACAAGTGAGAAGAGGTATTAACCGTTATCTGATTTTGAGATTAATCCATCAGGGTCTCCTCTGTTTATGCAACAGTTTTTTTTTTCCCCCATTGAAGGTTATCCACTTAACAAAAAGATACTCCCGTCTCTTTGGCATAAACCAATAAAACGTCAAATTGCTGCAGTATAAGACACAGCCATGTAAACACACTAATCAGCATCACTTTTTCTTGGTTAGAGGTATTTTTAAGTGTGTTTAGCTACTCTCTGTTACAAAATCTTTTACAAATACTGATTAATTAATGTGACACTTGAGTACACGTGTCCCTTTGAGAGGACCAAACAGAGATAACTCCAGCATATTAACTGAATCATATGTCATTATCTTTCAGTGCTACGGTCTACTAATTAAGTGACAGTAACAACAATACATAACCTTTGGGGAAAGTGTTAAAATGAGGTAATAGAAGAGAATTTATTTTGGCTGCATTTGTCTTATGAGTTTCCACACAGCAGCAAATAAAGAAGAAATTCCTCATACAGCAAGATCCTTAAGCAGCATGTTTCTTTATTTTGCCTGTTCATAAGACTACTGTATTAATATTTTTTTTAGCATTTTAGCTCATGTCATACATTATTCATGACACAAGTGGTTTGATTTCACATCAATATTAAGTATATATAAAACTTACAGTGGTTAAAAATTCACAAATTATAATTTTTACTGGTTCTTTTGTGATTTCAATTAGATTAATCTTAACTAAACCATGGAATCATTTAAAGTATAAACCAACTGGTACAGATAAGAAACAACATTGTCAACATTTCTGATCCGGTTTTGATAAAATTTATTGATAATTTGCTCAAACATTAATATGACATCCAAAATACAGAAACAATTAAAAAATGTGCAGAAACATGATGAAAATGTATTTAATAAAAGCAAACATACACTATAACAACGCTATACAGTAATGAAGACAAAGACTTAAATAAAGTGAGCAAATGTAGACAAACGATAAACTGTTCTACGGGCAATTTCAGTGGAATTTAAATATGCGGATATTATTTAATATAATACATCTGTGTATATTTCATGTATTAATGTAGTAAAAACAAAAGATTGTATAAAACCCATGCGTAATTGAATTATATTAGGATTGCAATAGGTCCTCAATAATGTCACGCAAGGATTGTTTTATACTGTTTGGCTGATTGGTTCATATAGTTCAGCAGCAGTATCAGTGCACAAAAAATAAATAAAAACATTAAATGAAATTTAAAAAATTAAATGAAATTTTAATAAAAAAAAAAAAAAAAAAAAAAAAAAGTATAATTAAATACATATATATTATTATAACCAGGTGACATCCTTACTAAGGTTACTTTCACGAGTGACCTGAATTTAACAATTATAAATCAGTGTTTTGTTTCAGTCTGAGATTTTAAAGCGACACAGCATCACTGATGAAGTTACATTTGATTGCAGTTCTTAAAGTAATTCTTCCTTCATTTGTTTGAGAGAGTGAGACTAAGTTGACTGATCCAACATGAAACATCTGCCACCTGACTGATGCCTGAATCAAATTGCCCATAGCAACGGTTCAAGCTCTGGCTTTTAAAGGAGCTATTTCACCTTAATACATGGCCCATTACCAAATGGCCATTCATCACATTAACCCTACTCCAGAGAGCTGCCAGTGTCTCCGTCAGTACAGTGCCACAGTGCTCTCTGTCTCCAGTCAGGACACACTCAGCAGCATGTCCACTTTGCCATGACTGTGTTTACCTCAGGAATACACAAACGCAGCCTGCCGCAGGCTCTATTAACGAAGCGAGAAGAAACCTCTCCTGATCCACAGCACATAGACTGATTGGTCCCCTCCTGAAATAAACCCCAGATACTGTATGAACCTGCATTCGGCAGGTTTTACAGTTAAGCAAATCTTATTGTCTTCATGCAATCTATGCTGCATTATTTTTTTCTCCACTCTTGTGTCGTCATTCCTCTGATGAAGACACAAAGTGACTAAAAGTTGCTGTTAAATGTTCCAGAGTGGATACAAATGCAACAATCAGCGCACTCTCATAAAAACACAGACAACTGTATTTTAAAAATTCACAAAAATAAACACTTTCATAAAACCTTTAATTAGCATGAAGCTGTGTGCTCTAGCTGGAATTAAGGAGCTTCATGCCCGGCTGTGGTGAGCCTGATTACTTAATAATATGGTGATAAACACAACTATCAATCAAAGCCACTGACAGGACTTACAATTCAGGAGAGATTGGCCAAAATAAGAGCTGCTGACTCTTTCATTGTGGCTGTGTGTATGCGTGTGTGTATCCACGGGGGTGTGTAACAGAATACTCACTACAGTCAGCAATGAAGTTACTAGCACCAGCGTAATGATGGAAAGAAATAAAGTGTCACTTTTATTTACAGAGCACAACTGCAGTAACTACAGCTGTCTCTTCAAAACAATAGTTGTGCAATCTCAAATGTAAAGTCGCTTAAAGTAAAAGATACAAAGTCTTGGCCACAGTAAACACACCTTACAGTCTGCTGAACATATAATCCATCAGAGGACAATTTCATACATGTGCTAGGTAGTTCATACAGTAGCATGTGGATATTTGGGACAAATTTAATTCATTTTCGCTTAATGCACTGAGCAAAATCACCATTACACTGTTGTTAATGAAACAGGAAAAACAGGAAACTTGGGTCAACATTGGATCACAATGGTCTACTTTTTTTTCTCTTTTTTTTTTAATTATCTGCCTCAGCTATTAAATGTTCTGACTCAACCATTCCTTTTTCAGTAATACCCATTCTCTCATTAACTTTCAAATTTTCACATTTTGACCCAAATCTGTATCTTGGAAACTACAGACAACCATGATTTTTGTCTTAACATTTCTTTAGTAGTGACTCAAACCTGGTCAAGTTTCACTACTTTTATTCTGCAGGCATTGTATATGTAGACCAATGTTATTTATTGGCTCTGTGAGTGCGACTGTTTCCAAAGATTGTTTGAATTTTTTTTTTTTTTTTTTTACACTATGGTCAAAAACTAACCCACGTTGTATGTTTTCATGTGCAAATAGTTCAGTAAAGTCAGTTGAGGTGACATTTGCTGATAAAGACTTTTTTCCATAATGTATCAGAGCTAAAGCAAAGTTATCTGGAATTTTTATGATATTATCAGATAAAAAAAACATACTTCTGTTTTATCTTAAAGAAATGCTCCACAATAAATAGATGAGTGGCAGTTTTAATATAACCGAAAGTTTTTATAAACACTTTCCCGAAACAAGATATAGTTTAGTTTTATACTAATATTTATTTTTGCCAATTTTGAGTAGTTTTGGTAAACTCCATATTTTCTTGCATTATAGAAACAAGGGTTTGTCTAAAGATGTTTAATGTCAAGCAAAGGATGAAACTTTCTTCTCTTTAACTTGCCTCAAGGTATTTTACCTCCCATTATAAACATACACTATTTTAACAAAGGTGTCCCTGGCCAGATAGCTTTGCAGCAGTTAGATTTCAGTTGCATTTATACTGTCCTGTTCTTTTTGAATCACTCTGCTTCCTCTTATACTTTATGTGTATTTGTTGCATCTTTCATCGGTTTGACTCCAGATGAACAGTCACATCTTCATTAACTACCTGTTGTTTTGGTCCCTGCTCTGGTCAGACTCACCTTTTCCTCGACTACAGTCTACCATGCCAGTAATGTTGCTGTTTTCTGTTGGTCGAAAAGCTTTGCAGCTGAGATGACGTGAAATAAATTCAGGCTCTAGGAGGTAAATCACTGCAGCGCTGGGGGACTGCAGCTATTCTCTCTCACCTCGCCACTTTTAGCAGACCGTGGCTGATTTCCTTCCTTGCGTGACTCTGGAGTGTAAACACAGAGCCAGAGTGACTCATCACTATTTCTCACTTCCATGGTCTGATATAAACACATCAAGGGTCAGGGGTCATTTTGGGGTGGTGAGTGGGTGGGTGAGTGGGTGGGTGGGGGGCCACTATGTCTCCCCATAAGACATCTTCCATTCTCCAAAGAATTCACAGCTTCCTGTGGCCAAAGCCGCACGCCTGCCCACTCCAACCTAGAGGAAGGAGAAAGAGAAACACAGTTAGAAAAAGAGAAGGAGAAGGACAGACAATTTGGGTGATAGATTACCTTCTCTGCCACGCTGCTCTTCGGCAAAATGGAAAGAATGCACTTGTGATGAGCCTGTATCTCTTTTCACCCGACGGAGCTGCCAGACAGGATGACAGAAGAGTGATGGCAGGAGAGGATAAACCCAGGCTCAATTGGGTGGCATAAATTAACTCCATTCTGCTTTACTCAATGGCTAATTGATTTATAAGTCATGAAAAACCTGTTTACACACCCTTGGCAGCTTGTCTTTTGTGTCGATTGGCAGTTTGTGAATTGGGAAAAGTCCTGATCAGCGCTTTGCCCTCTTGGGCCCTGCGTTACTGCAGTGCAGTAGAGGTGGAAGGGAGGGATAGCCACTTCCTTTCAGGCCCCAATCTGAAAAAGAGCCAAATACAGTCTAACATCAATCACTTTGCACTCCGCAGCTCTCCCTGTACTATTGTTATAGAGCAGACCAACGGAAAGAGGCCGGTAGCAGGTGGAAATAAAAAGCCCTTTTGACAACTATAGGGTTAGATTCCTCCCAGGATCATCACAACATTTACACAAGTCAAAGGGAGCAACGTCTGGCTGTCAGCTACAGTCTGGACACACACGCATACAAATATTTAGTCAGCATTATCGTCATACTCACCGATACATACATATGCAGCCATTATAGACACACTAACAAGGCCTGTAAGGATGAGCTCATGTTTTTCAGGACTAGTGAACAAGAGTGCATGTCCACTAAAGCAAAGGTAGAAACATCTGTCTGTGCTTATGATGCAACGATAAACAAAAATATGCAAATGTGCAAAGATGAACACACACAGAGTCAGATGGTATTACACACAGAGACCACTACACCAACATACAGACTCTTCGCCATGCTGTTAAAATCAAACAAAATTAGAAGCAATGTTAAGATAAAACCATCTTCCTAACCAAAATATTTGTTGTATTGCTCTCTTGAAGAGGAAATGAAATTGTATTTCATTGTAATAAAGTCTGCAAATCTGCTAGCAAAAGATTAAATTATTAAATGCATTTTTACTGCAAATGTAAGACATAAAACAGAAGATGCACTCTTAACTGAGAGGAACAGCAGAAAAATTTCTGAAGTTTATTGAGATTTTTCCTCTCTCAATCTCAGTCACATGAAAATACAAAGATGTCATTCAACACGCTGCAAAATAATTATCAAATTGATCATAAATGAATAACATTGAGATATGTCTTCTTAAATAATATAATAAATGATCAGTTTAGCTGTGCACTACAGTGTAAAAAATTTAATCATGGCTCATTGAAAACATTTTTCTTGATACCAATATGGTTGAATAGTTGTTATTGTGTTTTATTGTTCATTGTGTATCGTGTATGTGTTTTATGTTGTTTGGACTTTTTATGGCTGCTACCTTGGCCAGGTCTCCCTTACAAGAGAGATTTCTAATCTCAATGGGACTTCCTCGTTAAATAAAGGTAAAATAAAAAAATAAAATAAAACAGCCATAAGAGCTTTTTTCTAAATAAGTAGTTTTCACATTAATATTTCTTTTCCCATTATGTTCACAACTTCAATTTTAAAGCAAATAAAATATGTCACATTGCGATTATGTCTTATATTTTTCTCCTCTAAGATGCAACTCTATTTTCCAACTAAAGCAAGCATCGTTTTTTCTTCTCACTTCCTACAAGACCTTTTCAATAATATACAGTAAGGGGGAGATTATGGTTCGGGCAAGTACACTATGGTCAAGATTAAGCAACAAAACTCTCAGATGAGGCAAGGAAATAGCATGGTAATGGTAAATAATAAATCTGAGTTAGTTACAGGTCTGTGACAGGATGGCGGCTGTGTTTGTTGTGCATCCATCCACCAACTGAACCTTCACATGCTGACTCTCAGTAATGATGTTATGTGTTCTTCAGGCTTTCCTGCTGAACATCAGCTGAAATCTGCACAATAAATCCATGGGTATCACTGTCTATGAAGCCCAGACACATAATTCCTATTCTGGTATTATGAACATATATATGACAGTGTGTCCATCCTCAAGGATGTTTGTGTTGTAGGATAGTACTATTAAAATAAATTTGACAGTGTTTGTGCCATTCTTGCATTGACTTGATCGTCTTATTATCTTTTTTTTTATTATTATTTTAGTTTTTTTTAATAATTAACTTAAAGAAAATCTAATGAAAGAAAGCATGTGATTTGCTGAATGCACCTATAACATAAGGGTTTCGTTACTTTAGACACTCAATAGACACGTGTAATAACTTTAACAACTTTTAATCACTTGCATTGTAATAATAATTTTAATGTGTTATTAAAAAATTCTGTCATATCAAAATTAGGACAATTGTAATACACTGACCAGCAAATATGAAATACTGACACCTCATATAATGCTTTATAATGTACTATGATTGTTTAAAAAAATCATTCTAAATATTTATAATAAATATGTTCATAAAGTATTATAGACAATGGTGTAATATGATTTATGATCATTGTCATAGAGTATTATTAATTAGTGCTTAAAACTGTAATTAAAAAGTATCATCATCATCATCATTAAGTATATTCATAATGTGTAATAATGTATTATAATCATATATTTCCACCAGAATCTACAAACCCCCAAAATAAACTTTTTGTAATTTTTCATGACTTTGTCATTTTTTTCTCAATGTCCTTCGATCATATTTTTTTTACTGTTTGTCTGTTAAATATAAAATAGTAATCTATAAAAAGTATCAAAACAATTAGAGAATAGAAGTTTTCTGTCACTTTGGAATAGACACAAATTCAGCACACACAGATTTTATGTACTCTACCAAGAGTCAAGATTTTTTTTTTTTCCAGATATATTAATTTACAAAATTTATCATTTTTTGAGGAGAAGTATTTTTACATTTCATCATGGTGGTGGTTTGTTGTTTTTTTACAGTAGTTTTTATGTTGGTAGAATGAAAGTTTAAAGTTAAATACATTTATTTAGATTGAGTTGAGATGTGTTAAAGTGTGCTTTAAATACACTATGCATTATAGTTGACTCAGTTAAATCGGATTGTTTTAATCCAGGTACACTGTGGTATTTATTTTATAATGCATGTTTGAGGTCAGTAAGTGTTAAATACATTTTAATTGTAGCAGTAGAAAGCCTTTTAACGTGCAGCTTCGGTTTCAGGTACAGTATGTAGGCTGGCTTACTGTCATGCTGTAATGGTTTACTAGGACATAAAACAGAGCCGTCAGTGTTATTGGTTACAAATGTGCTTTCCTATTGTCACAAGTCAAACCTTCTGCTCTTAAATAAGTCTGAGGCACAAAAAGAGCAGATTATACTTTTCATTTTTATTTATTTTTGTTTGCCGTTCAACTTGCAGCTTCTTCTTCTAGCAGCTATGTTATTTGTGCCTCACTTGTCTCCACTCCTTGTCCTCCTTCTTTTCCATGGCATTACCCACTCCACCCACCACACCTCCTCCTCCTCCTCCTCCTCCTCCTCCTTCTCCTTCTTCTCCTCCACAGCTGGACTCCTCTCTGCTCCTCTTTTTACTTGGGATCATGGGCTAAAACCTGGCAGAACCACTGTCACATGATGCCCATGCGTGTGATGCTTCGCTTGGACCCCCCTCCACTCAGGAAATGCTCTCGGCCTTTTTCCCACCCTAGTGTTCCGCTGTGGAGAGCCGGGCATTACAACTGAATCCAGTTACCATCCCAAAGCATTCCTGACTGATTCCAACCACTGCCTGGCTATGGGTTCCCACAGACAATGAGAATGCCCTAATTTCAAACTGAATGGAGCGCTGGGTATCAAGTTGTGAACTACCAAAGCTGTTTATGGCAGAACAGAGGAGTTTGAGATCCACAATAGGCAATTACCATGCCCACTCATCCCCCTCCCCTCTTCTCAGTTTGTGGTTTGTCTGTAGGTGGGTTAGGTTGTGCCCAGATTAAAAATAGCCAACCCATTCCAGACAAAAACTGCAAGGGACATGGAACACACATTGCACAAATGATATCTCCCATTGTGGTGTACTGTTTGGGAATTCTTAATTGCTTTTTCCGAAGCAGCTTGCCACAGGAAAATCCCCCTTCAGAGTACAGAAAAAAAGAGTTGGTGGGTTGTGCGTAAACACCATAGCTATTATGTAAACACGCATGTAAACACGTATGTATAAACCCATGTCGCTCCATGTGCACCCATCAAACTGCCATCAAGGCAGAATCAAAGAAGCCAACCTGCAGCAGAGCCAGTTGTGGCCTGCGTCTGCCCTCCCTCTATCGTTTGTGTTCTCCACTGTGGTTTCTGCTTCAGCTCTTATTATTGATGTCTCTCTGTGCATCAGACAGACCATGATGGACTGGTCCTGGGAGGTGTGCGGGGCTGCGAGGTGGGGCACTAAACAGCCTCCCACTCACTGTGTGGGACAAGCTGAAGCTCCATAGAAAACTACAGAGGAGCGCTGAAACGAACTAGAACACATTCTTCTGCAAGTAAAGGAGTGAAATAAATGTGCAGTTTATTTAAATCCATGTGAACTCCTTTGGTGGGTTAAGAATTTCAGAAAAGTACTTTAAAAAAATGCCATAAAAATAGAGTAATTTCAGTATTTTTGCTGACAAAATGTCCCAAAAACAGAATTATCTGTAAGACAAAATAATGTTATATCGATGTGCATGATATTCAAACTTTGATCAAATTGTTTTAACAGTGTTATTTAATATTTCTGTGTTTTTGTAGTTACTTATTCGATCTTAAAGAGAAGAGAAACCTGATTTTTCCCATAAATTTAACCCAAAGACTTACTGTTACTCAAATTACTTTATTTCTATGGTTAACTACTTACAATCTCTGTACTCATATTTAATAAAGCGTTATTTCTAATTTAACCTCCTTAAGGCCCAGGACATGTCAGCAAAGTACAAGCTTTTTTGTTTTTTATTAAATAAGTGCCTGTATTGGAAACATCATGATGCAACAGTTTTTTCAGATACAGTTTTTAAATTTTTTATGGAATGTCCTTTGTGGTGGACAGTTTTCTTTTCTTTTTTCTTTCTTTTTTTTTTTTTTTTTTATATAAAGTTGTGAAACTCTTGTCCACAAATGTGGACAGTGGGTCCCAGGAGGTTAAGTTCAGAATTATTAAGTTAATATTTTTACAGAATTCAGGAGAAATGGAAATACAAATCATTCATCAACCTACACTAAACCCCAAATCACACCAGTTTTCCTCCTTTTGCTTTTCATGTCTCAAAACTCCAAAAGAAAAAGGTCCCAAATACTTATTTGAGATCTGCAGTTGTTTTAACAGGTTTTACTTTATACTCTGGGTGTTTTTGTTCGGTCTCTGGCAGACAAAGGTTTCACCAGTTTAATGAAATACCAATTTGCTACAAACAGGTATCTAAAATTATGGAACATTTTCCCTACAAGTGCTAACCACATTTGGACAGTTTGGAATTTTTAAAACCTCTGGACCTGCCAAATCCTCCCCACTGCTGTCCTTCATGTCAAATTATGTGGTACTGCCTAAGATGACAAAATAAACCAGAAAGAATTTTATGTATGCCTTTATTCTGCATTCAGTCTGAAAGGCACATTCCCTGTCAAACGCAGACAGTAAAAACAGGAATGTAACATGTGTCTCATACAACGTGAAATCAGAAAAGGCCAATCTGACAGTTTGAGTGGACTATCTTTAATTTTACTATATAGCACACCAGGGACTGCTGCGGACAGGCATGTGAATTTTTGCTGAGGAGGCCGGGTTTCTCACAATAACGTTTGCACTAGTGACTCATGTATTTTGGCATGATGAGCTCTCTGTCTGCTGAGGCTGTTGTTACCAAAAAAAAAAAAAAAAAAAAAAAAAGAAAAAGAAAGAAAGAAAAAGAAACTTTGTGTTGAAAGCTCCATGATCTAAAATACCAATGTCGCACCGCGAGCTCAAAGCAGTCTAATTTGTGGAAGACCCTAAAGGTTAGCCAATCCTTTAAAATATTTTTGTATCCACATAATTTTTTAAACCCTTAAATAAATCATTCGTTATAACCCCCTAAATTCAGTCCTGTAAATGATCTAAAAAACAGAGCATCATCAGTGGTTGTTACTGTAACCTATGGCTGATGTGTGGAAGGAGGAAAGGTGCGGGTTTGTCTGTATGAGGAGGGGGATACAAATGAGAGATACGATGAATTTAGACTACCTTTATGATATTTTAATAACTATATCACTGTCTCAAAAATCTGTAAAGGCAAATATAAAAAAGTGGGAAACCGAACCTATTAATAAGGGAAGTAACCGTGCACTTATTATCATTTTTACCGATTTTTCGAGCCAGAATTGGACAGTTGTTGTAAAAATGGTTACCTTTATCTTTTACTTTTATATATCTTTGCGTATAATCAGATAAACAATAACCTCCAGTTTATTCTCTGGATGGATGACTCAAACACCTGACGCATGATGCGCAAATGGTTTCTGTTTTGCGCATCTGATGGTTTACTGGGCTGATGTCGGTTCAGTATCAGGCTTTAGGATCCTTCAGAGGAGAGGATGTTTGCACACATTCAACCTGTCGATGCATCCGATGTGAAGGTCGGAGTTATCTTATAAGCTGTTGTGAGATAAAGCTGCGCAATATTGGATAAAACTAGCTCATAAAAAAAATCATCAATGCAGCTCCTGGATCAAGAACTTTATTCCTGTGCGACTTCATACACAACAAAGCAGGAACTGATATCTCGCCAAGAAAATTAAAAAGTCATAGAGCGCACTTCTGGTGCAGCTGATTACTGGAGGGTGGTGCCCATCAAATACACTTCAGATCCACGGAGCGACCCAATGCGCGCAATCAGCGGTCTGCTAGCAATCCCGTCCTTTCTCGTTCACATAAACACTACTTAAACGAAAATATACACGGCCACCTACTGCGCAGGGAAAGTGATGAGGGGGTGCCCACCTCGACATTACACTGTTTTCAATTAAAGCGACAATGTTGAGTGAACTGTAGGCGACACTGCAGAGACCAAGAGCCAGGAAACCAATTAAGATGCCTCTTAAAGTATTTAGTTCCAAGAAACAGTGGCCAGTCCTGTTACACTAAACCTGCATCTGTCATTTTATTTATTACAAACATGGTCTTTTCTTTTCATTCTTTAAATAATTTGAGGCATTATAGGTAATAAAACTAGCGCGAAATAATTAATATCATTCGGCCTAAATACTTTATTTCTTAAATTCACATTTTTTCCAGCGCAAAATTGCCTGCAATCCACTTGTATTTATGGGTTTAGAATTTGTTTAACACTGTTTTATAGCTGGCTTCGACACTGTCAAACGTCAAACCAACAAATAAAATAAACCTGCATCATATATAGGCCTGTGCGAAGTATTATTTTAATAAACCGACCTGTAACGTGTATCATTATAGGGAAAAAAATAAACCCTGTTCTATTAAAACAGAATGGGTAACATACAAAAAAATATTTAAGGACGCAAAGAATGCATTTTATTGTTTTTGTTTTATTTTATTTAATTTTGAAAATGTATTTTAATAATGCAAAAATGTTTTTCTTTTTAATCTAGTAGTCTGTATACGGTTTCCCTACAATTAACAGTAGCTCACATGTTTTAACAAGGGAATTAAAATATTTGCTGATTAAAACAAGTTTTATTGTAAAAATGAAACCGTTTCCTTTGCTGCTGTTCGCTTGGCAGTAATAATGAAATAAAACTTTAGGAAGACCTTTATTCAAACCTGTTTCAAGTTCAAGTCGACTGAACTTCTGCCCAGTTGATCGATCAATCTGTCACACTATCCTCCAAACAAAGTCCCTGCGGCCTCTCGCTGACCCTCTGCGGCCTCAGAAAACAAAAAAACTGTTTTATTTCTCAGACCTGCTCCTTTTTGATAAAATTATTGCCAAAGCTTAATAAATACATTGCACCGAGTTTTATCCTCAAACTGTTTCAATATTTTTTCTGTGACGCCAAATCAAAGCTGAACACTGTTACATCTGTAATCCACAGGGTTGATTTGCTCTATTATATATGTATACATATATGCAGCCTATATAAGATGTAAGTATGTTGTATAAGTTTACCGTATCCTTACATGCTCAGATGATGAAGCACAATACATCTGCATGACTGTGGTACGATTGTAACATACCAGATATAGTGCTTTACAGTCAAAACACAATTTACCAAGAAAAAAAACAAATGATCAAAAAACTCTATAATGTATTCAGGTAGGCATCTGTGCCACTAAGGGTTTATATTCAACACATCTTTGCCTCTTCGCTGTATAAGACTTTAAGGTGACAGACAGAGGAAAAGAGTGTGTACAATCCTGAGGAACATTACAACAACGTTACAGAACGGGGTTCAAATCGGTTTCAATGCACTAAATAACGGTAAGACAGCCCGGAAAGCCTGTCAGGGCCGTGCACTCTGCGGTGTACCTCCACCTAAGTGGCCGAGCATTCCTGAGGATGCAGCGCTGTCAAATATTTCATGATGAGACGTCATGGAAAAGTGCATGATTTCGTCTGCTATGAAGCAACAGCAAAGCTCAGCCCGGGGGACACAAACCTTAGTAAGGACCAACATAACATGCTGCCAACAACATCTATAAGACCTTAAGGCAAACATGTGATGTTTTTATTCTCTTTAGATAAAACAATTTGCGTTTTAATAATCTGTATATGACATTATCAGAAAACATAAGAAACTAATTCTATCCCTAACATCTTCACTGATGATCGAACATCTATCCTACTGTTTGGAGATAACAGGTTTTTATAGTGAAGGGAGTAACGCATCACTTTCCAACACTGCGTTTGCGTAAAATATGAATCACGCACACTGGTATGGAGTTGACTTTCACATAAAACAAATCTAACTGAGTCTATATAGAAAAGGAAGAATAACATGACATGGGGAGAATGAGCGTGTGAGCAAAAGAGCGCCGTAATGGAATGAAATCATCAGCCGTAATTAAATGCAGTGGGCAGAGAGGGGACGGGAGCGCGCCTGCCCCTGGTGCGCGCTGGGTGGTCCGCTACGCTGATAAATGTGTCGCCCTCACTCCAGGCGAGTGGCCGAGCATGCACCGGTTAAAACAATACTTACATTCATTTATCCGTGCGTTTCAACCTCATCTGCAACAGCAAAAACTAACACTGGAGCATCTGTCAACTTTTGGGTTGACAATAAAAATTTGACAGGGATTGTTCTGTCGCTTCAAACCGGTTCAAAGAAAAAGGCAGCAGTTTGTATTTCGGAGCAAAATATTCCG